>NC_142945.1:19704203-19766489 GCF_046866305.1 Octopus bimaculoides | reverse complement strand
ATATATATATATGTATTCATATATGTATATGTATTCATATATATATATAGATATATATATATATATATATATATTCGAAGTTACATAAGGCCAGTTTCTGGGGCTACCCTGGGTTTCACATCCATAAAGCACTCAGCTTTACAGCATATCACCATATCCCGAAACCTATTGGCTTAAGGCCCCTCAAGCAAGTCTAGGTATATATATATATATATATATATATATATATATATTTTAAATCAATATATATTTAGACAAAACACACTATATTTTATTAAAATTATATATATATGTGGTAAGTATATACATAGCATAATACTGGAAGTGACACTTTGGTAAGCAATTTTAACTCTCAGTTTGTCCAGGTGCATATCTGAGTGATATTTTCAGTCACTATTAACAGTAAATACTTCATCAATGCTAACCTAGTATTTCCATTTTTTTTTTCTTTTTGTATTTGGTTTGCAAGGATTCTTGATGTGAAATTGTGATGTTGTTAAACCAATTGACAGATTAAATCTGGCATCCAAATAGACTCATAGCTGGATTTGAACTTAGAATGCAAAATATCAAAACAGATACCACAAATCATCAAGTCCAGTATTATAGTTCCACCAGTCCACTACCTTGAACTTGGGTTGGACAGTCATCTGCCTCGTTGTGTGATAAGAAGTTTGCTTCCCAATCACATGGTTCTTGGTTCAGTCCCACTGCATAGCACTTTGGGCAAGTGTCTTTTTCTGTAGCCCTGGGCTGACCAAAGCCTTGTTGGTGGATTTGGCTGACAAATTGCATGGAAGCCAGCTGTGCGTGTGTGTGTGTGTGTGTGTGTGTGTGGTGTGTGTTTGTGTGTGTGTGTGTGCATATGTGTATGTGTTTGGATGTGCATGTATACATATATACATATGTGCTTATATATGTATGTGTGTGTATATATATGTTTGTAGATATGTGTGTGTGTGTGTGTGTGTGTGTGTGCCTTCTTGTCTTTACAATCTATGTGTCACTGTCAAACAAGCAGTGTCATTGATTTCCTGTATTCTGCAAGAAATGTCTGACCACAGGGAAATATTACCTTGCTTGGAAACAGGTGAGGCATCAAGCCATAGAAAATGTGCTTCAATAAGCTCATGCAAAGAGAAAAGTAGGCATTAAAACGATGATGATGTAATTGATCTTGGCAAGATTTAAGTTCAAAGAACAAAGTACCAGGACAACTAGCGCAAGGCATTCTATGTTATGTTGTAATGAATCTGAATGAAAATGGTGTTCTAACCCTGACTATTTCATTTTACCTGGTATTGCATAACTCTAGGATTGCATAACTCCATATATCCTTCACATTTTAAAAATTATGTTATTTGAGGGAGATTTTACTGTTATTTTCAGAGAATCACTTGCCACTGTTGATCTGTAGTAATTTAAAAACCATCTACAAACTTCTGTTATATAGTGGGTGGAGCCACAACTGATATGAACATATTACCTTTTTTTTTTTTTTAAAGAAAAAGTTACAATATTCAGGAACCAACCGAAATGGCTGGTTTAGTACTGCAAGTCATTAAGTAAATGTAAATATGCTGAAAAAAATATGACAATTAAGTTAAAAGCAAAAAAAAAAAAGAGGAAAACCCAAGGAAGTTTGATAAATATATTGAGAGAATTGTATTTTGTTTCTGTGTATGTGTATATGTATATGTGTGTGCGCTTGTGTGTTTATCTGTGTGCTTGTGTCACATGTACACACACGCACACATACACAACAATATTATTGATTTTTAGGTGCATTGCGTATTGAATGCGGCAAGTCACGGGGATGTCTGTATGCAAGCAACAGTCAAGCTACAAGTTATTTGGAGAAATCCTAGTAGCCGTTTGTGACTTGCAGTCTGAATCATTAATCTATTTTTATCATTTTTATTTATTTTATTTATCTGTTTGTTTTTTTATTTATTTATTTATTATATTATCCAACTAATCCGGTGTATAACAGTTTGGTCTGCGTTGATAATGATGACAACGACTATATTCATTGGTATTATTATTAATGAATTGTATCACATATGTGATTTGTGATATCTGATGAGGGTTAGTTGCTGAAGTAGAAAACAAATGAAAGATCATCGGAAATAAGAATTCCAGTCAGATATTAATCCTTTATCGATCTATGATTGAAAGCTTTCCAGACATGACCATCTCATCTTTTTTATATGTTATGGACTACATTGTCCAATCATCATCATTGTTTAACATCCAGTCTCCATACTGGCATGGGTTGGACAGTTTGACATGGAGCTGGCTAGCAGGGAGCTGTCCGAACTCCAACTGTCTGTTCTGGCATGGTTTCTACAGCTGGATGCCTTTCATAACATCAACAACTTAACAGAGTGTGCTGGGTGCTTTTTATATGCCACCATCAGTTGGTAGAGCATCATACTTTTATGTTGTCAGATGTGTCCTTTATTTAAGACAGTAGGCTGTAGGTATGACAGCGATTTGGCTGTTATATATATATATATATATATATATATATATATATATATATATATATATATATATATAAAAATAAAAGATTTAGATTCAAGATTGAATGTGGCACTTAAATTTAGGCACCCATCCTGCAGGCTGTAATAGTCAGTAAAATAGAAATAAAACTTTTAACTTATTCTTTCTGTGTGGCCCAATATCAAATGGTTCATGGCCCACTACAGGTCTGCAATTCAGTGGTTGGGGATACCTGAATTAAGGTATTCACTACTTTTGACATAAATTTCTCAGCAGAACATCCTTTAAATGGAGCTTAATCTAACTTCTTGTAGAATTATTTTTCAATTGAAAATAAATGTTTTGAAATACTAGATTCATAAACAGGAACTTCGTTAAATTTCTCTGTATTTTATACTGCACATAAAATACATATAACAAAAGTAATGATAATTTTCTCTTTAAATACAATGCCTGTCCTTCGAGAAATAAGCTGCACCCAACTAGCTACAGGAACCATATACTTAATTTTGATAAAGGAGTTGTTCTCAGTATCTTTTGTCGCTTTGTGCCAGATAAGTGGTTCTGGTTTTATCTGCTGTTGCTTCTGATACAGAGCAATTGTTTATTTAGTGTTTTATTTATTTTAATTATGAATTTAGTAGCTGACATTTTATGCACTTCTATTACAAGAAGTTAGACATGAAACGATGACACTTACATCTTACAGAAATAGTTTTCCTGCTGTGGATTGTTTTATTTCTTTTGTGTATTTTACTATTTCAGTTCACAGCAAGTGTGGAGAGAGACAGTTGGAGAAATACATTTGCCAAATAGTAGCTGTATTTTAGCTGTCTTCAAGAACAAACACTTATAACAATTTAGTACAGTTGACTTTAGAAAAACAACTGGAAAACTCTTAGGAATTTTGGATATATATCAGAATCAGTTGAAGCTAAATAACCAACCTGTTTGCGTCATGTAGTGTAGGTTGTTAGTTGCTTAACTCTTTTGTTATCATATTTCTGTAGACATACACATAATTTTTAAAACAATGAAGAATTTAGAAAAATAATTTTGTCATTAATAAAATGATGTTTGAAATAAATTAACATAAAATTTTGATAAGTTTTAATTTATATTACTTTGACCCTTTAATATTCAGATTACTCTGTCAAATGTAATACTTATTTATTCACATTGTTTTGAATTAATTGTGCACTATCTCATAGCTTTAATATTTCAATGATGTGATTGTTTACTTTTAGAATGACATTGTAGGATAGGTGTGAGAGGCTGAATCTGGCCAGTTTGAACATAAAACAGAATATTCGGGTTAGATATGGCCAGTTTGAATGCTGAAGGGTTAAAACAGGAAGTTTATATCATAGAACAAGAGCAGTCTCTTGCAGGTTGTATCAAAAATATTAAGCACTTTAGATTTAGAATGAATTATTTTACATTATAACTCATTGCTAATTACAGTCATCATCTGGTTTAATTTTCAGTGATTTCAATCAACAATATGATAATTTTAGGTACCCACTAAATAAAAAAAATAAAGAATCGAATAAAGATTTAATTAAAGTCGATAATAAAAATTTCACATAATTTTGAATGGAGTCATTGCGGCAGGGTTTGCATGTGTCTTTACTAAATCTTCAAATGGATGTTTATCTCTCCAATTCCTAATGAGAAGATTTACATAACTCACTGCAAGATTGTATTGAAAAGTTTTGTTGGTTGTTAACTGTTGTTGCATATTACAGCAGTGATCTGTGCCATTGACTGAACCAGCAAGAATTAATGACAGAGAAAACTCATTGTTAGTGAGTTAATATGAAACGTCTTGCCTTTGATTATTAGATCTGTGTGGGTGTATGCATTTATATATTTATGGCAGCTCTCTGGCTTCCATGCTGGTGGCATGTAAATAGCATGAGCGTAATCGCTACCAGCGTCACCTTACTGGCACTTGTGCTGGTGGCACATGAACAAACCATTCGAGCGAGGTCATTCCAGTACCACTAGACTGACTCCTGTGCAGGTGACACGTGAAAAACACCATTTCAGCGTGGCCGTTGCCAGTACTGCCTGACTGGCCCTCGTGCCGGTGGCATGTAAAAGCACCCACTACACTCTTGGAGTGGTTGGTGTTAGGAAAGGCATCCAGCTGTAGAAACTCTGCCAGATCAGATTGGAGCCTAGTGCAGCTATCAGGTTCGTCAGTCCTCAGTCAAATCGTGCAAGCCATGCTAGCATGGAAAACGGACGTCAACCGATGATGATAATATATATATATATATATATATATATATATATATATATATATATATATATATATATATATATATACAGTGAGAGAGAGAGAGAGAGAGGTGTAACTCTGTAATTAAACCAATCATATTTGTAATTAGACCAATCATATATTTTTTACAGTGATTGAAAATACACAACATATATGGCCAATGTAAATCATAAGTTATATATAGCATCCTAACTTGTTGAAGTTTGGCTTTTAAGGGCAATAGCTGTGCCATTGTGACATTTTTAGTGTGCATGTGTGACAGAGCACTGTTGTACTGAAAGAGAAGTTGGACATAAGAGGAATTAGATGTAGTGTGCAAGAGAGAAGACTGTGCAGGTTTGGTCATGTGATGTGGATGGATGAGGACAGTTGCATAAAGAAGTGCCGATCACTTAAAGTGGAGGGAAGGTGTGGAAGAGGGAGACCCATGAAGTAGTAAAGGCCAATCTCAAAGCGCTGAGCCCTACAAAGATGACAGAGGGCTGAGATATGTAGTGCATTGCTGTACTCAAGAAGACCTGCCCACTGCAACAGAATTGAGATCCTAAAATCAAGGTGCCACATGTAATGCATTGATATGGGTACTGGTATCACATGAAAAGCACTGATGCTGGTGCCATGTAAAAGGGACTGGTGATGGTGCCACTCAAAAAGCACCCAGTATACTCAGTAAAGAGCTTGGCATTAGGAAGGGCATCCAGCCATAGAAACCATGCCACACAACAGACAATGGAACTGGGTGCAGCCCTTGGCCTTGCCAGTTCCTATTAAGCCGTCCAACTCATGCCAGTATGGAAAATGGACATTAAATAATGATGATGATGATAAAGAAGTTACATACAATTAAGCATAAAACAGAACTTTAAAAAAAATATTTTAAGAGGCTGTTTTTATCAACAGGTATAAAATAAAAAGATATAAAAATAATAAACCATAAAAATACTATAAGATGAAATTAGGAATGTTTTTGTTTACCAGTTTAAAAAAAAAACCTAGAGAATATCAAAGTGAAAAATAAAGATTAAATGTCTAAAGCAATTTAATAAAAGATCATTTTAAAAGAAATAAACTCAGTAACATACAATAATTCTTTCCTATTGAGATGGAAATTTGAGTGTAACATGAAAGATTACATTAAATGAAATAAAAATTATATTATAAAAGATTAAAAAGTTTATCTCTACAAAATTTATTAAAGAAACATTATATTCTATAAAAATAGTAAATCTTGGATTTGGATTTTTTATTTAACTATTGACATCATGTTCTTAGAAATAGAATTTATAATGGCCCCTAAATTGGAGCCATTAAATCTGATTTGATTATTTTCAGTGCAGAAAACTCAAATTATTAACAAAATCGAACACGCATACACAAACTAACAGCACACATACCTTGTGTATGTGTGTTGTTAGTTCATGGGTCAGCTGCAGTTATTAGGCATAAGAGAATATATTCTCTATGTGCCTGGTGTGAAAAAAACACCTAAAAGTAAGTCTTAATCAAGCGAGACAACTCACATATGTCCCTTCTTGGAGCATCAGACATTGATGTTTCGTCATTGTTGTAACTTATCAATGCTGCATACCAAACAAGGCCAGCTGCAAGCCACATTGACAACTATGACTATATGCTAAATGGTTTAAATGCCATCTGTGGAACTGAAATTTTAACACATTATATGACATGTTATATTTAATTGACACAACACCAATCATCTTAGCACTAAGATTGACTCTTATCTGGCCCAAATATTCTACCTGTTTTATGTTCAAACTAACCAGATCAGGCCTCTCACATCTACTTTACAATGTCATTCTAACAATATACAATCATGTCATTGAAATCATGAAGCTACAAAATAATGTATGATAAATTCAAAACAATGTGAATGAATAAGTATTGCATTTGACAAAGTAATCTGAAAGCTAAAGGGTGAAGACCTTTCCAGAAATTAGTAGAGAAAAACTTCAACATTTATTTACAACTGGTGAAACAAATGGAAGGAACACCCCTTCAGTGGTATGGCCCGGTTGGAGACATTATTGAATGAACTACTGCCTAATTTCTGGAGTCTAACCAGAAAGTAATAGACATATATTGAAACAGAATGAGATGAGGTCACATTGACGGCAGTATTGTGAATCTCCTCTTTGCTCAGCTTGTCAAATATCTCCCCAAAAGACACAGGCCACCTTGTGTTGCAATGTCTGACCACTTTGATTTCAGTAGGATATGGAACAATATAGGCAGCTGGTGAGGTGGTGTGTGAGGCACTATATGGAACAACAGTCACCACTAACTTCACTAACCTAATACTTGCCCTTGATGCCATGACTGACTCTACAGTTCTGGGATGTATATCTACACACACACACACACATGTTTTTCACAGTATAGCATGATGTGTCTTAGTGTAATAACAAATAATTGGTGAGCTAGGTGTATTGATACTTTTCACCTGTTTGGAACCATCTAGTTTCCAATCTGCTGCTGCTGGCTAGCTCATGAGGTGAACTGGGAAGCAGCCTCTGCCAGTATGTTGCCTCTTTCTCATGAAGACTCCCACTAAGTCTCTGTGTGGCCATACATGGTAAATAGGTGCCTGGCAACTTCACCTCAGCCTGACTTGATAGAGCTCAGGGCAGTAGTGGACCCTAAACACACACAGTGTTTTATCCCTGCCACCACCAGACTTGAATCCTAATGCTTCTGACAACTACAACTTGGAGACACAAGAAAAGCTGACAGTTGCATCTTGTTATATATTTCAGCAGCAGCAGTTCATAGTTTTGTTTTTCTACTTGGCTTACAACTAGCTGACTGGTGTTGAGAGCACTGCCAGTACAAAGTTGGTAGCATGCCAGCACTTTTCTTTCTCTATACTACTGCATCCAACTAAACAGGTCTCTGGAGAATTAGTTATCTTTATATAGTTGGCTCAGAATTTCAGCTTCTTATCGTTAAGAAAATCCAAACTTGTGAGTGGGTAGAAAATGTAGGAAGACCAGTATTTGTAATGACTTGTAATATGTTTTAATGTTCTGCTCATTCTTTTTTTTTTTTTTTTTTTTACTATTTCAATGACCCTTTTACATGTTAAAAACGTTCATAGTTTATCTAATTTTGTGATTAAAATACAATTTAACAATATAATTTCACTTAGTGATTGTAATTAAAGCATAGTACTTCTAGAATCCCATTGCCAATTCAAAATACAAACTAGCTTCATCTGCAGCATCAAGTTTTCTTTTATGCATGTGCGTGTGTGCTCACATAGTTATTGTTGGTCGCATGTATATACACATGTATATACACATGTATATACACATGTAGTAAGCTTGTGCATGCAGCAGGATATGTATGCAGTTGGATGTAAATGCAGCCAGCATGTGAAAGAATGCCGGCTACATTAATTATATGTTCTTTTTTCATCTTTCCAAGGATTAAAAGAGACCTGTCTGATGACATGAGTCATGTACAACAGATGTGCTTGACTACATGAGTAAGTGGGAGGTCCCTGAAAGTAACTTGACATGCTGTTAATAAGTCAAATCTTCTTTAGATCACACCTGTCGTCTTAAAAGAAGCAGTCAGTCAGTAAAATATATCATCATCATCATCGTTTAACATCCGCTTTCCATGCTAGCATGGGTTGGACGATTTGACTGAGGACTGGTGAACCAGATGGCTACACCAGGCTCCAATCTGATTTGGCAGAGATTCTACAGCTGGATGCCTTTCCTAACGCCAACCACTCCGAGAGTGTAGTGGGTGCTTTTACGTGCCACCAGCACGAAGGCCAGTCAGGCAGTACTGGCAACGGCCACGCTCAAAATGGTGTATTTTATGTGCGGCGTGGCTGTGTGGTAAGAAGTTTGCTTCCCAACCACATGGGCAAGTGTCTTCTATTGTAGGCATGGGCTGATCAAAGCATTGTTAGTGGATTTAATTGGCAGAAAATTAATGAGACCATGTGTGTGTGTTATTGTCTCCTTGCCTTAACATTTTATGATAGTTGTAAATGAGTGTCATCATCATGCCAGTGGTGTCCTTTGTTTTCAATTTTCTGTGAAAATGTCTGTTCATAGAGAGATATTACCTTACTTGGTACAGGTTGACAACCGGGAAGGCATCTGGCTATAGAAAATCTGCCCCAAAAATTCAATCTGACCCAGTCAAGCATGGAAGAGTGAGTGTTAAAACAGTAATAATGAGGAGGAGGAGGAGGATCTAGTAAAAATTGAAAAAAAATAAGACTGGATATCATCATCCTGGTTCATCAAAGCAGAACTAGGAGTTAAACAACAACAAATGTATTAATATTAAATTGTATTGTACTATATCTCATTTATTTTATATATTTAATTAATTATTCCATTCCTTCTATTTCCTGTTTCAAAACCTATTTGAAGTAATAGCTGGCAATCTTTGAGTCAGTGGTCAATATTTCTAATGAATCGTAATGCTAAAGGCAAGACATTTAGAATAGAATTGAATTCTAAATAATGTCATCTGCAGTGTCAGTTGCAGATAATAGAATTAAAGTATTAGATCTTGAAAGTTAATTACAGAAGATGAACATGGATGACATTAGATGAACAAAAAAAAAAAAAAAAAAAAATGAAAGGTCCTGCGTTCCATAGGTAATTTGTGTTTGCATCCAGTCTTAATTAAAAAGTTCTATAATGATTATATAGTTTTAAGAACTGTTCAGTTTTGGTGCTTGCATAAAGTAAGAGAGATTGCAAAAGTAGAGAACTAGGTTAGGTGCTTACCATGTTTAGTGATTTATTGTTTTATCCCTTTAGCATTCAGATTACTCTGTCAAAAATAATTTTTGTTTATTCACACTGTTTTGAATTAATTATGCCTTATTCCATAGCTTCAAAATGTTTATGATGGGGAAGTTTATTTTTAGAGTAAAATTGTAGGGTAGGTGTGAGGGGCCAAATCCGGTCAGTTTGAACATAAAGCAGGTAGAATATTTTGGCTGGATATGTCCAATTTAAATGCTATAGAGTTAAACAGGCCATATCTGGCCCAAATATTCTACCACAGTGAAAAAACAATCTACCTCAATGAATTTCTTCTGACCCATGCAAGCCTGGAAAAGTAGATGTTAAAACAATGAAAAAAGAAAAACAATGTATGATAAAGATGAATAGGCCTGCTTGGTCAGGACCAGCTTGGAACTAAACAACAACAAATAAATATTTGTGAAAAGAAAAAGAAGAAATAAGCTCTAAAACCAACAAGAAGTAGTAAAGACATTCTATAATTCATTTTGGCATGCTGCAGTATGCTGGATATAGCTTGCAGTTTGTATATTATTTAGATCTGCTTTGCAGTATTATATTTGGTGAGTCACTTGTTTAAATCTCATTGCGGTAGATTCTTTCACTATCAATACACTAGTTAGTATACCCTAACCTTTTACAGAAAATTAATGGCCATGTAGCAAAAAATGCTTTATGAGTAAATGAAATTCTCATTTTTTGTTATTGTGTCAAGGTGGCAGAACTGTTAGCTTGGTGGTATTTCTTCTGGTTCTTTTATATCCTGAGCTCAAATCTCACAAAAGTCAATTTTTCCTTTCATTCTTTTGGGGCTCGATTAAATAGGTGCCAGTTAAGCATCAGAGTTGTTGTGATTGACTTACTCCCTCTTCTCAAAATTGCTGGCATTCAGCCAAAAATTTGCAACCGTTATTTGTGTGGGCGCATATGATTTAGTACAAGTATTTTATCTGGACAAAACTATATAACTTGACTTGTCTTACAAAAATAACCACTGAAACCGTTCAGAAATGTGCAACCAGACACATACCAACCATCAGGCAAGTACCATGCTCTGAACATCTTGCTTCCCTGGGCATGGGCACAATAAAGTTCCAACATCTGGCAACTGACATGGTAGACACCCACAAGATTTCCACTATCTTTACAACAACAACCTTGGGCACCTTTTTGAATTCCATGTCTTTCACTCATGGACATGCTTACAAAATCAAAAAAACAATACAGTACCTATGAGTTTTTCATGCTCAGAATTGCTGAAGCATGGAATAAATTACCTCCATCTGTTGTTAGCTGTTAGGACACTACATCCTTCAAAACTTCCATACTTCCTGAAATTCGCCAACTGTACACCTGATGTCCTCCATCCCTATTTCTTCTTCCTTATTGTTTAAAAAAAAAAAAACTTTTTCAGAGTTTGCTTCCTGCTCATATTCTATGTACTGTTCGTGCAGTTTTGGTTACTTTTTCTGATGAGTTGCAGTGCACCTGAGCACTGTACACAAGTTCATTATATCATTATCTGCTTTGATTTGTTTTTAGTTTTGAAATATATAAAGAATTATAGACTTTTTAATTGGATAATTGAGGCTCTATAGTTGTGATGATGTTAACAAGCTGAATAGTCAGGTGTTGCTACAGTGATTGATAATTCATTTGATGTAGGACATTTAAATCTTATCAATAGCTGCTTGACTGACAAACATTTTCCTCTTTGACTTCAGACAAATTAAGTGGTTAGGTGGATGCTGGCAGAATCATTAGCATGTCAGGCAAAATGCATTTCGTGTTCTGAGTTCAAATTCCGCTGAGATCCACTTTACCTTTCATCCTCCCAGGGTTTATAAAATATGTACCAGTTGTCCACTGGGGTTGATGTAATCGACTAGCCCCCTACCCCAAAATTTCAGGCCTTGTGCCTATTGTAGAAAGGATTACTATTATTAATATTATTTACGTAGAGAGTTAGCAGAACCATTAGCATATCAGGCAAAATACTTACCAGCATTTCATCATCTTTGTTCTGAGTTCAAATTCTGCTGAGGTCAGCTTTACCTTTCATCTTTTCAGAGTCGATAAGATATATATATATATATATATATATATATATATATATATAACGCGAGAGAGTTAGGGGTTGGGGGTACAACCCACTAAGGGATAGTATCTATCCAGTATACTGCTGGGAGGGTACCCAATTATTGCTATACTAGGTGCAATCAATGGGAGCGGGTAAAAGTGGAGGTTTTACCCAAAATTTGTGTAACAATTAGAAAATGGAGGATAATATGCTGAACCCAACTACTTGCAGACGGTGTATCCCGTTGAATTCATTAATTTAATTCATAGCAAAAGTGACAAAAAAAAGGAAGAAAAGAAAAAGAAAGAAAGAACCAAAGCACAGGTGTCCATGGCAGACTATGTTATTTTGCCAACATGGTTTACATATAGAAGTACAAAGTACATAAGGAATTAGAGGATGAACAGAAGTTATATATATATATATATATGATATTTTTATATAAGCTTTAAGCTTATCGCGATCACCGCCATGCAATTACTAAGGATAATAGTCTAATAAAGGAGCATATAAGCCTTCTTTTTTCTATCGAGGGCTTATATGCCCCATTATTTTCTTTAGTCATTGCACAGTGATCGCCATAAGCTTTAAGCTTATATAAAAATATCATTATTATTATTGACAGGATTGTAAACTCAGCGCCGTATAGAAAACCATTTGCACCGAAAGCATATATATATATATATATATATATATATATATATATATATATATATATATGTATGTATATATGTTTTTCTTTGAGTTTTTATTCAAGTTCTTCTTGAGAGAGTTCAAGCCAGTTGCTAACAAAGCAACAAGAAGTTTTGAATTGAGGGGGTTCCCAGTGTTTGTAAACATGCAGTTGAGTTGGTATGTATGTTTGTGAGTTGGCCATTTTTGAATGTTGAAATGGCTCAAGTACCTGACTGCTATTAATATTTATCATTGCTTCCCTCATTGCTATAATGGACAATTTTAAAAAAGGTTCTATTTAAATCTTTAAAACCATAGTTGAAAACTATTCACTCCAGTGAACTACTGTTTGGTCAACTCCTCCACCCATCAGGAATGTTTGGGAACACTATTTTGTATGTGTGAAAACAGGTGGTGTGTATCTGTGTGCACTAAAATACATGCTTGTATGCCTTCTTATTTATTATAAAATACAGCTATGTTATTTCACTCATCGTTTTTCCTGTCCAGTTTAACAGAGTTTGGTTCATTTATGTTTTGACATAGCATATGGTGCTTTTTTTTTTTTTTCTATACTGCAGTCTCTATTTATAGAAATTTCAGTTCAGCAGCTGGTGTTAATAATGAATGAATTCAGTTCCTGCTGACTTTACAGAAGGCATTGTTATTTAACAACTCCAATTATGACACCAATATATTTACAATATAGATAGTTTTCTTACCTTTTTTTTTTATGGGAGTATATAAAGAAATGTTACACAGGTGTTGGTGACAAAATCCAAAATAAAATAAAATAATTTATCGTTATTACTATTGCATTACATTCTGAGTTTAAGTCTGTCAAGATTGATTTTTATCTTTCATCCCTTCAAGTTTAATAAAATAAGTACCAGTTGAGCACTGGGGTCAATGCTCCCAACTAGCGCCCTCCCGACAAATTTTAGACCTTGTACTTATTGTAGAAAACATTTTTACCATTGAATTATTGCAGTAGTTCTCCAAGTCTTTTTTATTTATATCAAATAAAAGCTATTTGGCACATAAACTCAAAGCTATATTAAAAAAAAAACAAGCAAACATATATTTACATATTTTAGCCTGTAAATGTAATAAATATAAAGTGTGACTCTGTGGTAAAAAGCTTGTTTCCTAATCACATGGTTCCAGGTTCAGTCCCACTGTATGGCACATTGAGCAAGTGTCTTCTACTACAGCCTTGTTCTGACCAAAGCCTTGTGAGTGGATTTGGCAGACAGAAACTGAGAGAAGCCTGTCTATATATATATATATATATATATATATATATATATATATATATAAATAATGTATATATTTATGTGTGAGTGTCATTGTGTCTGTTTGACACCAATGCTGGTGCATTTACACCCTTGTAACTTAGTGGTTCAGCTAAAGAGACCAATAGAATAAGTACTAAGCTTACAAAAAATAAGTCTTGGGTCAATTTCTTTGACTAAAACACCCTTTAAGGTGGTGCTCCAGTATGGCTGCAGTCAAATGACTGAAACAAATAAAAATAATTTTAAAAATTTTTAAATAATAAAAGAAAATTTAAATTACAGAAGATTATTAAATATATTTCTTTATTCAAAAAATATAACAGTTAAAACTTAATATTTAGTTGGGGTTTTTTTTTTTCGAATTTTCTTAGGACTAAATTTTATTTTTACAGCAAACTTAGCTAGATCTCATAAGCACATAATATGCTGTAGTGCCCTGTTTGAGAGCCACTGAACTTAACCCTTTAACATTTAAACTGACTATGTCTGGCCCAAATATTCTACTTGTTTTGTGTTCAAACTGGCCAGGTCTTACCTCTTACACCTATCCTACAATGTCATTCTAAAAATAAACAATCACATCATCAAAATAAGAGATAATATGAGATAGTGCATGATCAATTCAAAACATTGTGAATAAATAAGTATTACATTTGACAGAGTAATCTGAATGCTAAAGGCTCAAGGCATGAACAATTATAATTTCACTTTTCCTCTTCCTTATGAAAGTGAACCTCAACAAAGTCACTCATGCAAATCTCTTCGACAGCATGGCTCTACCCCCAGTGCTCTATGCAAATGAAATGTGGGTGACAACAAAGAAGGAGGAACAGCACTTAGTAACGGCACAAAGAGCCATGGAAAGGTCAATGCTGGGAATCTCCTTGAGAAATCACTGTTTGTCAAAGTTCTTTCATCACCATTTACAACCTTTTCAGTGAATCTCTCCCTCACTTCACTATGATGGCCTCCGTAGTGGCCTCTTTACATCCAGAGCTGAAATTCTTCCAACGTGAACTTTACATTTCATCCGTTCATGGTCAATAAAATATAGTCCTGGTCAAGTACTGGGTGCAATGTAATCAACCTACACCACTCCCCACAAGAACTGTTGACCTCGTGCCAAAATTAGAAAGAATTGTTTTTTCAGATTCTAATGAATAAAGGGTTTTTTTTTCCTTTTTTTTTTTAATGTAACTTGTAAATATTGAAGGGTGGTGAATAAAGTCTGCTATACAGGTTTGACTCCCATCTGAGTTATTTCATTTACACCACATACACTGTTATGGACAGAATCTATCAGATTAATTTTATTCTTAATACAAAACTTGAGAAGTCTTTCTAGTTTCCTTCAGAACACTCATTTCATACAAATATCAATTTCTTTAACATGTCTAGTTGATAGTTTTCTTTACTGCACCAGAGTTATGAATGTAATTTATCTTAATAATTCTTGATAAAATCAATCTAGCACATGCTATTATCATAGACATTGTTTCTTTACAGTTCAAATTTACTACTTATGTAATACAAATCTTACTTGTTTACCGGCACTTCTTTCTTATTGAATAAAATCAATCATTCATAATTGAGCTTTTAATGGTCAATATTCTTAAAGGCTTTTTAATTGTGCTATATTATGAGTGCATCAATCACTTCTCAAAATCATGGACTGGAGTACACTATTTATTATATATACTTGTCACCAAAACTGGTATGGACCTGTGTATATTATACACCTCAGTAAAATTTCTGTATGAACTATGTTACTATAGTTTTACTATATTTTATTAATTTACTGTCTTTTAGAATACTAGTTGCTGTTGTTAGTGTTTTTATTGCTTAGTTTCAGGTCAGTTCTGATCATAATGCTGCAGCTGTGACCATGTCTGTTTGCCCCCACTTCACCTGCCTTGTTATAATGTATCAAGCACTAAATCATTCAACATGTCTTTGTTTTTTAAGGATGATAGGTTGTAATTTAAGGGAGATTTAGCTTCTACTTCTAGCTGGTTGTGTGACTACTTAGAGGCTCCCTTGGTACTGGTTGATTCAGACGGTTCACACTTATCACTTGCAATGTCCTTATCATTTTACAGTAGGTGATGAATGGACAGGATCTACCCTCTGTTGTTGTTCTTATTGTTGTTTAGCTCCAGGTCAACTTTAACAGAGCAAACCTATGATCAAAGTTTGAAGGGAATTTAACTGTTCTAAATAGTAGTTTAACCTGCTAGAAATAGCAGTCATGGGCAAACTGAGGCCCATAGAATTTTCTGATTGGCACACCGGATGAAAAATTACCTTGAATTGTTTTTTAGTAGTGTAGTCCACCTGATGATGAGTCATGTCTCATGCAGCCCACTTCTCAAAAAAGGTTGCCCATGCTTGATTTAAGGATTCTTTTATTGGCTATGGATGAGGGTCTGGAGAGAATTAATAGAATTTATTGCCAGAAATAAGGCATCAGCATGTCTAAGATCAAGTTGCAGCTGGTTCAGCAAATGCCCTCTTTTTAACTCAAGGGTGAGCAGTTCATATTGCATCCCTGGTGTTGGGCCATTGTTTATAACCCAGTTACTTAATGTTTGCGTGTTTAAGCCACTAGTAACTACCACAATTATATACAGCTTACCACTATGAACAGTGGGGGGCACTGTAAAACTGATTATTTTGCTCAAAGCTAACAAGATTCCTAGTATCAATAGGCCTGGTCACCCTATAGTTGTGCAGCTGATTAGGAAAAAGATATCAACTAACTGATAATAATAATAATAATCATACCAGTTTAAGAAGAATGTAGAAGAAATGCTGTTTTTAGTTCACTGTTATTAAGTTCAATGTTATTGTACTGTTTGTATCGTGGTAAATTACCTTTCTTTAGTATTTCTCTGACTATTAACTTGAAAATGATTTATCAACCAAGAAAAAACTAAGTTGCTGTATCTATCCACAATATCTGTATCACTTTTACGTAATGGAACCAAAAGTTATGTACATTCATATGGCATATAAAAGGTTTCAGGGAAAGAAGACTATGCAGGCATGGCTGTGTGGCACCTTGGGCAAGTGTCTTCTGCTATAGCACCAAACCAACCAAAGCTTTGTGAGTGGATTGTGGCTGACAGAAAAGAAGCCTGTCATACATTTGTGCATGCATTTGTTTGTGTGTAGCTTTATCTAGACATTACATGATGCTTGTAAATGAGCATCGTTTCCAGTCTTCTATGAAATGTCTGGTCATGGGCAAATATAACCTGGTTTGGAAACAATGGAGGGTTGGCAACAGGAAAGGACATCTGGCTGTAGAAAATCTACCTCAACAAATTCCCTCTGACTCATGCCAGCATCGAAAAGTGCATGTTGAGTGATGACAAAGATGATGATGATAATGCTAATTAATTGAAAATAGCATTGATGGTACTAAGATATTTATCTTTCTGTTACAGGTGATGCTGTTTTAAAGAACTTGGATCTCAAAGAAAGTGCTTTGGTAAGTATCCAGCTTAATGTTTACTACTCTGTGCAAGCTAAATAGATTTGAATTTGGTTTATGCTGAAGGCTTATGGTATAAAGAGTGCAGGGTGTATAAAGTCATTTCAAGCATTTACTTGGTTACTTCCTGATATTAATCTGCTTTGAGTTATTCAACAATACCTTTGTGCGTTGTACTCCAGATATAAACATGGCCTATAATGAAGGTTTTAAAGTTAATTATTATGGCTTTATCGTTTCAAATAGATAGATATGATTTATATGAAACACTCAATTATTCAGTGTAGTGCTAGGCTCTTTATCATTGTATAAAGCTACATATAAAGATATAACAGAACTGTTTATTCATAAACATGCTTCTAATCTGATGAAGTCAATGAGACTAACATCAATCCTTTTATCATTTTTTGACAAGCATTAAGTTATTAATAATTTTCATCTCTCTTTCTCTCTCTCTCTCTCTCTCTTTATTTCATTTTCTTTTTCTAAAAGATAAACACCAATCTTGTTTGTGACTACTTCAGCTTAAACAAAAACAAATCAAAGGCTAATTAGTCTTAAATATTAATGTTGGGGATGGATATCTTACTTAAAGGTAGCAGAGATAGTTAAAATGGCGACCTATAAATGACTACAAAAATATTGATAGAGCTATAACATGTATGGAGATAAGAGTCAAGTTTTAAGGAGGATGTCCATATGGTGGGTTATATTTTATTTCAGTTGGTGTCCCTCATATGTATGGGATGGGGTGTCTTTTCTCTTTCTCATATAAGCATATATTTCTTGTATACATATTTGTAATATACATTTGTATTTAAGCAAATGTAGGAAAGGATTTTGTTTAAGATAATGTAAAAAATTAGATTAAATTGAGTAAATATATAAAGATCCATATACATACCCATATATAAAATAAGTTATAAAAGAAAATTTATAGGGATGTAGATTGTAATAGAATATGAATGACAAAGTAGCATGAAATTTAAGGGAGTACTTGAATAAAGTAAGTTTCTTGTTTGTTTTTTTTTTATATCATGTAGTCACCTATTAACCCTTTTACTGTGGAAAGCAGTTATCTCCACCCAAGATTTCATTATCTTCAACAGTTTTATACACTAATCCCTCCCTTGTTGAAGAATGTCCTGTTCAAAACTATTTCCTGTTAAGATATATCACGTTTACAGAGACAACGTGACCTGCAGAAAATACTAATTCTATTTTTGGTAGATATTTTAACATCGTTACTGAAATACCACAAATTTTAATTTCACAGTGAATGGGTTAATACCACTGCTGATTTCTACATAGTTACTCGACCTTCAAGAAATAGTAGCCAAATCTTGCCCTTATCTTACTCTACCTGTTGTTCTAAATGTACAAAAAGACCAGACAGTCACGTCTGAAATGCCTTCACTCGTAAGTCTGTCCATTCAGCCAGAATCTAATCAATAACAACTTTAATAGAATTGATTTTGAAGCATGCAGAGCAGCATTATTCTTCTTGAATTTTAGCTGTTAACAATATTTTGGTGTTTTTAGTTTCAACTACTTTGTTGTTGTTGTTGTTTTGCCCCATATCAGTGCTTATCAAGCAGACCTTTTGATTAAAAACATTCCAATTGAGGTTATCTTGTTTTTGAAAGAGAATATAGGACTTCAGTAGCTAATGTGTCCTTACTAAAAATTAAAATATGGTAAGGTGTAATTTGAGGGATGAGCTCTCCCGTCTTTAAAAATGGCCAAGACATACCACATGTTCCCCTTCAATTCCATCAAGGAAGCCTCAAGGCAAGTCAAGGCATAATTGACTATGCATAACCTTGCTACCCTCTTAGAAAATATTGTGTCTCGTTGACACTGTTATGTCCTTCTTTGAACTCCCTGTATATGCTTCAGATGCCTTCTCTACTTTCAAGGTATTTCCCATGTTTTCTCTAGTTAATCTGTTTAATGCAGCAAGTTACCATCAATCTAGTTTCTGTGAGAAATATTAAGAAACAGATTATATCAATTCTGGTTCATTTCTATATAATTGATCTTCACATTTCTAACTGTACATGAGTTCAGTAAGATAAAATATTGATGTGGAAAGTTTTATTGAGAGGAGAAGCCCTTAATGACTGAAATATATGGTATGAGAAAAGAAATTACAAACTACCAAGGAATGAAATTGTCATAGTTGATAAAAGACTTCTGAATAAATTTAAAACAAAGAAACAATATAGAAATGTTCCTAGTTTCAATCTAATCTAGTACTATGTATATATTGTTGATCTAAATGTATTAGAGACTTTTTTTAAATGTCCGTCAGTAAAGATGAAGTTAATGATTAGAAATATATGATCTTATTTACAATTCCCCACACATTTAAACTGTGTTCTTTCCAGATATGATATATATAACAAGTTCATAACAATACAAATATAAATCAGAAACAACACATAACAAACAATATCTCTTTTCAAGGACTTCTACGACTGTCTTCACAAAGCACCTGCACACACCATACTGTCCCTCACTGACAGTGCACATACTCCTTTGTATGGTTTAGGATAGTTGACTTGCTATCCCACGGGGCTGTCAGGATTTCACAACAAAAAAATTATGTGGCTTCATGTCTACATCAGAAATTAATATTACTGAACTTTTAAGATAGCAAGCTGACAGAACCATTAGCAGGCTGGGTAAAATGCTTAGTGGCTTTCATCTGTCTTTATATTCTGAGTTCAAATTACATTAAGGTCAACTTTGCCTTTCATTTTTTCAGGGCTGATAGGAATAAGTAGGGTTGATGTAATCAGTTTAACACCTTCCCCAAAGTTGCTGACCTTGTGCCAAAATTTGATATTAATATTAGTGAACCTTTAAGTTGGTGAGCTGTTAGCAGACTGGGTCAAATTCTTAGCATTTCAACTGTCCTTACGTTCACAGTTCAAATTCCACCTAAGTCGACTTTGCCTTTCATCCTTTCAAGGCTGATAAAAAAAAAATAAGTGCTAGTTGACCTCTAAGGTCAATGTAATTGACTTACACCTCCCCTGAATTTGCTGACCTTGTGCCAAAATATTTGAAAACCAATATAACAGAACCTAGTTCAATAGTTACCAAAATATTTCTTGAGGTGTAAGAGCATTGTAGTTCACTTGAGGCATTGTGATATTGAAGAATGTGGAAAGAGAGAAAATAGACAGCTTCTAACAAATAGGCAGTTTCTAACAAGATGCTATTTCCTCTCTTTCCACATTCTTCTTGAGGTATGTTGAAGTCTTTCACTATTATTTTGAACATCAGGTAATAGACGGCAGAAGCAGTATAGTTTTGATCTAAATGCTCATGGCACACACACACACACACACACACACACACACACACACACACACACACACACACACACACACACACACACACACACATATATATATACACACAAGACTGGCTTCTTACAGTTTCTGTCTACCAAATCTACTCACAAGGCTCTGGTTAGCCCAAGACTATAGTGCCACACAGTGGGACAGAACTCAGAACCATGTGGTTGGGAAGCAAGCTTCTTACCACACAGCTACGCCTGCACCTATTATGATAATTTTTTCAAAAATCAATGAACCTATACCTGTATTGTACAGACAACCCCACCTGCCCTAATTTTGATAAGGCATTAAATGAAACAAAAATTATTTTTTAGAAGGATAATTTATTCAATTAAAAAGAACATTAGTTATTATTTTGTAAATGGCAAATATAATTTTTTTTCTCTAAAATAAATTCTTATTAAATTTTTTTGAATGATTCCTTGTCTCACACTCCCCTAATAGGTTTTCACGGAACCCTCTTTGGGGAAACACTCACTAAGGGCATTTACTTGTCTCTTTACAATCATCATCATTGTCATCATCATTATTTTATGTCTGCTTTCCATGCTGGCATAAGTTAGACCGGTCAGTATGGCTGGAATCAGCACATATTTGTGGGTACTGCTCACCTAGATGAGTCTGAAGGACTCACCTGCACTATTGAAGCCACCATGCAGTTTGCAGCAGAACTACTAGCCCTGGGGTAGGGGGGAGGGCAACTTCATGCTAGGAGACAAGAAGATTACTCTGAAAGGTAGATGCAGAGCAGAAGCAGAGTGATCTGCATGGCTATTCACAGCCAGTATGAAATATATAGATAGATAGATAGATAGATATACAGTATGGCTGTATGGTTATGAATTTGGTTTTGCTATCACGGTGGCCTGGGTCTGATTCTACTACATGGCATTTTGGACAAATGTCTTTTACTTGTGCCTCATCTCTATCTGAGTCTTATGAGTGAAACTGAATAGACAATGCAAAGGTCCCACCCTGGCACACACTGTATCACTAATTCTGTCTCACAATTATATTAAAACTACATGTGTCTGTGGAATGTTTAGTCAGTTAGATGTTAATTCAGTGAACTGGTAATTTAGTTGATCAAACAACAGAATACTCATCGTAAACACCGACAGAGATCCATTATTTATATAAGTATGTTAAATATATTTGAGTATAGTGTAGTGAAGTGAGAAGTGGGTGTGATTCAGAGTAGCCAAACACAATAAACTGTGTTTTCATTAGGATTACTATTTGCTTTATTAATTTTTTTATTTCTTTTTTCTTTTTCTTTTTTTTTTTTTGTTGGGGTATTTTTTTAATAAATGGTCACATTGTTGAGTTTTTGTGTTGTTTTTTTTTTTTTTACTGATTTTTGTGTTTTCCTATGTGTGAAACAATATAACATTTCAACCCAGTTGGCTAGGTTTTATGTTTCAATTTGTCAAAGTAACCCATTAAATAAAAATGTTTTGAACCTAGCTAATTACTAACTATTAACATTTTAGAGGTATTCTGTAAGTGTTGAAACAGGGCGTGTTCTTCACTATTATAATATAAAATCAACTTTAATAGGAAAATAGTTATAAATTAACTCTGATCTGGCAGACCTATTGAACAGCTAACTAGGTACTGATTGTGAACCATTGTGCACATTTTGAGGACCATACTACATACAAAAACAGGCTGTGATTGTTTTAATGTGATGAAGAGTCATAGTAGACTTTTACTTGTACCAGTCATTGAACTGCAGCCATGCTGGATACTGAAGGGTTATAGTCAAGCTGATTAACCCCACCTCCCCAGTACTTATTTTAAACTCTGGTACTGTTCTATTGATCTCTTTTGCCAAAATGCTGAGTTATGGGGTTGTAAACAAACCAACACTGGTTGTAAAATGGAACACACGCACATGACACACACATCGCACACATACACGCATCACTCGCACACATACATGCATCACTCACACACATACACACATCACTCGCACACATGCATGCATCACTCACACACATACACGCATCACTTGCACACATACATGAATCACTCGTACACGTACACGCATCACTTGCACACATACATGCAGTACTCGCACACACACACACGCATCACTCGCACACACACACACGCATCACTCGCACACACACATGCATCACTCGTACACATATCATTCGCACATGCATCACATGCACACGCATCACATGCACACACACACACACACACACACTCATTACTTACACACTCACATATGATGGGCTTCCACACAGTTTTTGTCTACAAAATTCACTGACAAGGCATTGGCCAATCTGGCGTTATAATAGAAAACATTTGCCAAAGGTGCCATGCAGTGGAGCTGAACCCAAAATTACATGGTTGCAAAGCAAGCTTCTTAACCACACTGACATTTAAACATAGGCACAGGCATGACTGTCTACATATGTTTAAATGTCATATGTTAAATGAGAGTAAACTTGTTTTAGGAATTGAGCAGAAATTGTGAAAAAATAATTTAAGTATATTGTTGGCAAGAATGATGTGAACCAAAATGACTGTTGTAGAAATTTATTGAGTTCATACATCTGAGTTCATTAACATTTTTCTGGATTAAAACTTCATGTCAGTGGGTCGTAGACATGTTTAACCAAAACAGATCTTGGTCAAAAACAATAACAACTTCTGAAGAATTGGTTTTGATGAATGCAGACCAGTATTGGTCTTCTTGAATTTCAACTACTAAAAATAATTTGGTCCTTAATAATTTCAAGATACTCTATATTGTTGTTGTTGCTTTACTCCAAGCCAACCCTGTTTAATCAGGCTAATGACCAAAGGTGTTCCACTCATGACCGTCTTGTATATTTTAGGAGGAAGTAGAATAACATTATCTAATACGTCCAAGGCACCAAACTGGCAGAATTATTAATGCACCAGGCATAATGCTTAACTACATTTCTTCAAGATCTATGTCCATCGTTCAAATTCCATTGCGATTAACTTTTCCTTTTGTCTTTTTAGATGAAATACAAGGTCTGATCAAAAAGTATCGGTAATGGAACTAAATTATGCAGGGTGAAGCCACTTGGCACAGATTGGTATTGAACTCTGTCATGCATGCTCGCTTAGTTATAACATTCTTGCTCACTTCCATTGTGTAAAGCAATGCTTTGAAGTAAAGTGCATAGGGTGTGGTCATCTCACCACACCACTAAGGTTCCATCAGTGACCATGGCAGAGGAATTAAGTAGAGAATCTGCATCCAATTTTGCAAATAGCTTGGTGATACCTGTGCAGAAACCTATGCAAAGTTGCAGTAGATGTATGAGAAGGAATGTTTGAGCTGGACACAAGTGTACAAGTGGTTCAAAAGTTTCCAAGATGGCCAACAAAATGTTAATAGTGACGCTCATTCTGGGAAGCCCACACCAGCAGAACTGATGAAAACATCAGAGATATCTATGCAGCTTTTTGGATAGACTGTCGAATCACTGTGCGTAAGTTGTCAGAGGATGTGAACATTATTTACAGTTCATTTCAGTCTACTCTCACTGAAGATTTGGGTACGAGATATGTATCTGCCAAGTTTGTGTCAAAACTGCTTTCAGTTGATCAAAAAGTAGATCAGGTTTCAGCTGCACAGAATCTCCTTGATTGTATCAAGGAAGTAAAAAACATTTTGGAAATGGTTTTACAATTGACAAGTCATGGGTCTATGGCTACAATCGCAAAACTAAGGCTCAGTCTTCATAGTGGAAGACCCCAATGTCTCTGAGACCAAAGAAAGCATGAATGAGTCAAAGCAATGTAAAGACACTGTTGACAGTTTCTTTCAACTACAAGGGCATTGTTCATCATGAGTATGCCCCACTGGGTCAGACAGTAAACAAGGAATACTATTGTGATATGTTGCATTGTAGTTGTATGTGATAACTATATTATTTACTGATGCACAACATTCCCCAGGTCTAACAACCACCATGTTCCCAGATCTTGTCTCTTGTAACTTTTGCCACTTTCCAAAATTAAATCCCACTTGAAATAAACAAGATTTCTAGACATCAAGAGAATACAACAAGGCAGCTGCTCACTATCCCTAGAAAAGGAGTTCCAGGAATGCTTCCATCAATGGAAACAATGCTGGGTAAAGTTTGTGGCTTCAGAAGGGGACTACTTTGAAGAAGACTAAACGCTGAATTGATGTTTTCTTTTTATAGCACCAGTCCTGATACTTTTGATTGGACCTCATAAGTACCAGTTGAACACTGGGGTCAATATAATTGACTAGCCCCTCCTCATAAAATTTCAGGCCTTGTGCCTAGAGTAGAAAGGATTAGCTAACGTTTCCTTTCTTTGTTAAAAGTAAAATTACAAAAATTTGAGGGAGATTTGGCTGCTATTACTAAGCATGGGGAAGAACCATATACCTTTTTTGATGACCATGGTGCTCATTATAACAAGCACTGATTAATTGTTCATAAAACAGTCTTGTAGTCCCGACAAGTTTAAATGTCATATTTTAAATAAAAGCATATACTATGTTTTAGAGACTGAGCAGAAATTGTAAATTAAAAAAACATACTGGAAGAATATTGTGAAAATTCTGTAAGTCAAGATGACATTTGAACACTTCAAGATATTTATTGGGTTTGCATATCAAAGTTCATGATGATGCACACACACATATACACAATAAGCTTCTATGCAGTTTCTGTCAACCAAATTTCACTCACAAGGCATTGGCTAGCTAGAGGTGAATTGTAACCTCAGTGTCTTCCTAATAGGAGACACCCAGGATTCCACACTGCAGGATCAAACCCCAACCCCATGTAATTGCATAGCAAACCTCTCAGCCATACATTTGAGAGACATGCAAGACATGGATGCGGAGGTCTTCAAGACAAAACTTGACGCTTTCCTCTCCACGATACCAGACGAACCAATAGCTCGTAATGAGACGCAGTTTAGGGCAGCTGTGTCAAATTCTCTTATACACCAGATGTGCCATCAAAACTCTTGATTGGACCATGTCAGGTGGGGGAGAAGAGCCATGCAAGGAACGTGAAAATCACGGTGGTGCACCAGCATGACCGCAGCCACTTGGCTGAAACACATAAATAAATAAATAAATAAATAAATAAATACATACATACATATATATATATATATATATATATATATATATATATATATATATATATATATACACATACATACATATATGTATGTATATATATATATACACATACATACATATATGTATGTATGTATGTATATATATACACATACATACATGTATGTATGTATATATATATATATATATATACATGTATGTATGTATATATATATATATATATATACACATGCACACAACACACACCATAAGGTGGCAAGCTGGTAGAACTGTTAGCATTCTTAGCATGCCAAGCAAAATGCTTAGCGGTATTTTGTTCATTTTTAATTTCTGATTTTGAATTCTGCCAAGGTCAATTTTGCTTTTCATCCTTTCAGGGTCGATAAAATAAGTACCAGTTGAACACTGGGGTCAGTGTAATTGACTTACCTGTCACTCACAATTGCTGGCCTTGTGCCAAAAACTTGAAACTAGTATATATACACCCCATTCTTACCTTTTAGCACAATAATAACCATTAAAATGCTTTCCATTTTTTTTTTCTAGGATGATCTTGATTTACCAGTGAAGATAAAAGTTGGACATATTGGTAAGATATATTTTATGATTTTTTTAAAATTAAAATTAAACCTTTGAAATCATCCCAATCCTCTACCATCATTAGTTCAATTGTTTACACATCACTTTTCATTGATGTGTATAATAAATTTCATGCAAATCATGGATTTTATATCATTGATTATTATAGTAATGATGATAATGATTACCTAATTGGACATGGAAAGGATAAGAAATTACATTAACTTCATGACTTAAAACAGTTACTGATTCTTTTCATGAAGAACCATTCCCTTATCTACACATCCACATGATCACAGATTTCTATTGATTAGGTTGGTACAAGGCTAAATTTTATGAAGGAAATTAAAATGTACATACATGCATGCATGTATCTTATTGGTATTGCCTTAAGTTTATAACTCCAGAAAGATGCTATTACCATTATTTGGTTCCAGTTAAGCCCCAGTTGAACTGATTTATGAACACAAGTGTTCGAACCAAGACCATTCCGTCTTTATTCAGGTTAATGTGTTGCTGGGGAGCATAATCCGACACATTCTTTTTTTTAACTCCTTAGAGTGTGATTTGAAGGAAATTTGGTTGCTATTTCTAGCAGCAGCATGCTTGCTCAGTATAAAAATCTGAGTGGTTTGGCTTGTTCTGATATATGTAATGCAATGAATCAAGAAATTTTACGTATACTACAATGAAACCATTGTTGATAAATAAACTGTGCATTGCAAGTAGGATGTGCTTTCAGTTAATAAGCATCTGTTGAGACAGAAAAAAAGTCAAAATCCCACAGGTAATTGGGTTTTATGATGTCTAATATCATTTATATTAAAATCTTAGCAGTTAATGCATAATCTACTTTCTGATAGTTTGAATATATTTACCTACTTTACCGTGGAGGCGCAATGACCCAGTGGTTAAAGCAGCGGACTCGCGCTCATAGGATCGCGGTTTCGATTCCCAGACCAGACATTGTGAGTGTTTATTGAGCGAAAACACCTAAAGCTCCACGAGGCTCCGGCAGGGGATGGTGGCGAACCCTGCTGTACTCTTCCACCACAACTTTCTCTCACTCTTTCTTCCTGTTTCTGTTGTGCCTGTAATTCAAAGGGCCAGCCTTGTCACACTGTGTCACGCTGAATCTCCCCGAGAACTACGTTAAGGGTACACGTGTCTGTGGAATGCTCAGCCACATGCATGTTAATTTCATGAGCAGGCTGTTCTGTTGATCGGATCAACTGGAACCCTCAACGTTGTAAGCAACGGAGTGCCAACAACATCAAGTTTCTGATAGTTTGAATATATTTACCTACTTTACCTATAAAATTTATGAAAACCAAATCATTGTGAAGAGAAAATAGCACATTTTGAAATTTCTCTTGCATTCAAAATCTTCAGAAATTATTAAACACCAGTTTTGTAAATCAGTAACAATACATTGTGATCACAGCTGCTATCATGAACAAATAATATTGCGTAACAGAAATAATATACTATTTTGAGAAATAAACCTTTACTTGAATCAACATTGAGAACTTCAACATAGTCACCTCTAGATGATAGAGACAACAGCTAAATATTCCCCAAATCTATACAAAAAAAAACAAAGCAGAAAGAATGAAAAACAATTGGTGCTTAGTATTTGATCATCAGTTTTAAAATAGAGTAAATTTCACTTACCAATGATTTTCAAAATATTCTTGAAAAGCTTAGCTGCTTTCTTTTTTTGTCTCTTCTACCATCAATTATTTCAATGGGTTCTGTTCCTCTCAACTTGTTAATGATATATCTTTGTCATTTGTGCTCATCCCTTCTGTTTCACCTATCTCTTCACCCTTTAACTCTTATGGTTCATACTCTAATTATTTTTTCCCAATCCTCCCTCGTCAAAACTGTATTACTGTGGAAATCCACCCCCTCTGTCAATCTTTTCTACAGCTGACTTTTAAATTGTATTTATACAACAATTTCTATTCCCAAATCAAGTAGAGATTTGTAAAGCTTATGAGCTCCACCCTTCTCTTCAGGTTAATTTATCTGAAATAAGAATAAGTCATTTGATAAGTCTATAAATATTCAACTGCATTTTCATAAGTGTGCTTTTCAATGTCTTTTCTAAATTTGTCTAAATTTGAGTTGTTTATCTGATAATAAAAAAAAATAGGAAAACTAACATAAAATATGAAAAACCAAACCTTTTTCTTTACAGCTAAACTAACATTAAAAATACCTTGGAAGAACTTATATGAAGAACCAGTTGTAGCAGAATTAGATGGCATCTATGCTTTGGCAGTACCAAACATTGGTGAGCATTGTTTTATCCTTTTGTTCATTTATAAGGGTTTTCAAAAAACCCAAACAATGAATTAATATTATAATAATTATATCATAATATATTATAATATTGGTGTCAAATTTTGGCAATGATGCTATGCTCTATTAAGTTCAATTTATGTTTTGAGTTCAGATCTCACTATGGTCTACATTGTTTTTCATCTTTCCAAGATCAATGACATAAATACCAGTTAATTACTAAAGTTAATATAATTGATTGTTCTTTTCCTCAAAATTGATATCCCTGTGCATGTCGTAGAAACCATTATTGAATAATTGAATATTATGACTTTAGATAGTTTCTCCTGGTGTTTTGAAGTGTTAGCTTCCAATATCATCTTGAAATCTATAATTATCAAAAAAGATATCCTTTGAATGAGTGATGCCAATATGTTTCATGCTGTCTGAACCATAACTAATCAAAATCTGCTTGGAGGGAAAATTGATCAACACATTTGAGGATTTTTTTTTACTTTTAATGGGATGTAAGTGGTTTCTCATTGCACTTTTCAGTCTCAGAAGAGAACTTGGCATCCCCAGCTGAAAAACTAGTCATAAATTATTTAGCATTCTTGCTCCTTAGTGCTCTGAACTGTACGTATACATGATATTGTTATACTTTAGTGGATTGAACCAGCATATCAACTTTCTTCACTTGAACATGACACAGAAATATAAACATTGACCTTTTGATGAGGTCAATTATGACTCTACATATGCAATACCCTACTGCACACACACATGCGTGCACAAACACACACACATGTACACACACACATACACACATATACGCTCACGTACACACACACACTGTATATATATTTGAATAATGCAAGAAATTTAATACAAAGTATAAGGAGTAAATTTATGAGGTGGCATTATTCTCAATTGTAAAAAAAAAAGATAAGAGGGTAAAATATTTTACTGGGTTTTAGGTACAAAACACTAGGGTCACATTATAGATGAGATTGCATTGTACTCAAGTAAATCCAGTACTTATGAAAAAACTCCATTTACCGATACTGACTATTATTTTCATTGTGATATTTTCTTGTCTTCTTGACTGTTAAGTCTTGAGACAAATATAATAACATTAATGAAATACTATTTTCTCAGCAATTCTTCAACAAATAAAGACAAGTAATGGGAAGGCTAAAATATGAACAAAAAGAGTGTAGTATTCTAGAGACTGACATAAAGGTTTATATGAAAGCACAATTTATCCTTATGACCAAATCTCTAACAATTGAAAATAAATCAAGTGAGAGAAGGGAAGAGAGTGGTGGTGGAAGAAAAGCTAGTAAAATATAATTCATTTTCATGTGACAAATTCATTTCTATATTTAGATGATTCAAGCTCTTAAAACTCTTAAGTAGGTTAATCCTTAACTTACAACCCTACATTATGGTTAGTAACAAGTTAAGTGGGAATCATTTCAAAGTAGACTTTATGAATGTGTGAGTGTCTGTGCATGTCAATCTGTGTGAGTGTCTGTACATATGAATCTGTGTGGTTGTTTGTGTGTATTTTTGAGGGATTCTCCAGACACATACTGTTATATTGCTGAATAAAACCAGTAGTGGCTCAACAGGGTATTATGATATATTTTAAATGGTTTTTCTCTATAGCTGGAATACATTTTTTTTATTAAAGGTGTACAGCACTTCTTGTGCTTCTGAAATTTTGGTGCAGATTCTGTAGGTTGGACCAAGAAGCAACAAAGTACCTTATTTTTGATAAATTCTAAGTTTTGTTTGGAACTGAGGTGGGGTGGGAAGGAAACTGCACCTGATTTTTGCATTTATTTTTAACCTTTTTTGGTATTTAATCCAGCTATATCCAGCCCAAATATTCTACTGTGGTGGATAGATCTTGAGTACAGCAAGGTACCTGATATTGTCATCTCCTTCATAAAGCTCAGTCTCTGGATGCCCTACCTAATGCCAACCACTCCACACAGAGAACTAGGTGATTTCTCTGTGGCACCAGCATCGGTATCAATTCTGCTGTGGAAGACAGGTCTTCTTGATTACAGCAAAGTGCCAGATAACTCGGTCCTTTGTCATCTCCTTAATAAGGTTCAGTCTCTTGAGATCAGCCTCTAGTTGTAAGTTTTTAAGAGATTAGTAGAATTTTAGACGTTACCATTTGAGTAGTGGCAAAGATTAAAAAGAGAGGAGTTAGAAATTTGTGGTGTGCATACCTTTCCCAATGACATTAGTAATAGAAGGGAAGTGAATTGATTCACAGAAGAAATTTGAAACTTGTCACAGATTTGTTTCATTAGGAATTTACTATCACTCTACAGCACCTGCTATATTGTAATTAATAAGATTTATAATATAGATTGAAGGCCTTACCGAAGGCCATGTTCTTGGTTGTGATGCCTAAAATAAACCAAGGAATTAAAGATCACAGGGAAAGAGAGTATAGTCTATTAGATAACCCCGGTACCTGTATTGTGCTTATTTTATTAACCCCAGCATCATCACCAGCACCTTCATCAGATGTATGAAAAGTGAAGATGACTCTAATAGAATCTGTACTCAGAATGCCAAAAAGTGTAACTAAATATTTGCAAGGCATTTCGTCTGATACTCTGTTAATTCTGGTGCCCATCCTTTTATACGTTCTAATACAAATTCAGTTACAATCAGTTTCAGTAATATCAATTTACATTGTTTTTTTTTGTTTGCTTGTTTGTTTTTTTATTTTTTTTACCTTTATACTTGGGGATTGGATGATTTTAATATAGGGATATTATGCATGAATTATTGATGTACTTTGATATTTTTGTTTTTTCTTAATCATGCCACATAACCATGAAATAGGAGCATTATATTTATTAGGTTTACTGAAATGTAGAGAATAATATACTCTGCATAAGGCTGATACAGTGGAACAAGCAGTGTTTGAACTGGTAACTTTTGAACCAAGAGTAACATTAACAGTTCAGCATCCTAACTAAACATCTGCTACTGTTTAACACAAATTATTGATTTATTGATACCAAAAACAATAAAAATTGGTTGTTTTCCTTAAACAATGGTTTTAATTGAGGAAAAGCAAGCTAAAAGTCAGACTTGAATTAATTATTGAAGTATATTCTCCAGGGTTTGAATAACAATCCTTTGTATCTTTTGAAATTATTTTGTTTATTAATATTTCTTGTACAAGGGATAACTCTATTATTGATTCTGTATCAATCTCAATATTCTTGGTAAACCTGAAATATAGGCTACATTTTATTGTGTATAGCATATGTATAATGGTAAAAGAATGAGTCATTTGATATGCTGAAATAACTATTAGTTAAGAAAAGGAAGATTTTAGAGGCCTGAAAATAAGCACTACATTTGGGGAGAAGTGCTACAGAACAAGAGTAGAAGAAAGTAATAGATTAAAAATAGTTGAAATTCAAATATTATGAAAAATTTCCATCATATTGGTGCAGGTGTGGCTGTGTGGTTTAGAAGCTTACTTCCCAACTATGTGGTTTTGGTTTCAATCCCGCTGTACAGCACCTTGGGCAAGTGTCTTCTTCTATAGCCCCAGACCAAGCACAGTCTTGTGAGTGGAATTGGTAGAGGATTGCGTGTGTGTGTGTGTGTGTGTGTAAGCTGTCTAAGAATCCAGAAGTCAGGAAAAAATGCACTTGTATACCTGTCATTAGAGTGGGTATATTAATTGATGTGTATAATACTGTATACCTTGATTAATACAGGGTGTCCCAAAAGTCACTGATGGGTTTTAATTTTTGATAACTGCCTTAGCTTTACAAATAAATGCATAAAAGTTTGATACAATATAAAGGACATAATGGAGATTAATATGCACAAGTCAAATTTTGCAACACCACTACATCACATATGAAAAATGACATCACTTAAATGACAGCCATTTTCAGCCTTGCACACCCATGCTCTTTCCAAAACTTGTACTATAACACCCTCAAGGGTTACAAGCCCCACTTCTCTGATTTCTCTATTGATGCTCTCTTTCAGTTATACCAGGGTTTCCAGTTTGTTGACATAAACCCTCTCTTTCAGGTATACATGATTGAGACCTTTTTGTGCCTGGCCATTCAAAGTAGACCTCACACATGAATCCAGCAAGATGGGGCAACTGCTCATACTGCAAGAGAAACAATGCAGTTGTTATGGCAGTGATTTAGAGAGAGAACAATCTCCCACTGTGGGAATATCAACTGGCCTTCACATTCCCCAGACTTGACTAGCCCAGATTTTTTCTTGTAGGGATACCTGAATGAGAGGGTTTACATCAACAAACTGAAGGAGAGCATCAATAGAGAAATCAGAAGTGGAGCCTGAAACTCTTGAGGGTATTATGGTGCAAGCCTTGGAAAGTGCACGGGCATGCGAAGCCAAAAATGGCTGCCATTTAAGCGATGTCATTTTTCATATGTGATGTAGTGGTGTTGCAAAATTTGACTTGTACATATTAATCTCCATTATGTCCTTTATATTGTATCAAATTTTCATGCATTTCTTTGGAAAGTTAAGGCAGTTATCAAAAATTGAAACCTATTGGTGACTTTTGGGACACTACATCCCCATAACTTAGTGGTCCAGCAAAAGAGACTAACAAAATAAATACTAGGCTTAAAAAAATAATCTTTGGGGTCAATTTGTTTGACGGAACCTTTCAAGGTGATGCCCCAGCATAGCCACACTTCAATGAATAAAAAAAACAAGTAAAAGATTAAAGATAAATGATTAGTCTTGCTTTTCTAGTGTCAGTCATATTTCATATGTGTGTGTATGTTCCAAAGTGGCAAGTGAATCAGTTGTTCTGGAATAACTCGGTAGATTGCAGTCCACTTGGGAAATAATCAAGAATAAGACAAATTAGGAAAACACAAACCATCCAAATGTAAAAAAAAAAAAAACAATAAAAAGTTGTATGACAATATATAAAGAATGACCATTTTATAGCGTTCCCTTATGTCTCATATATCAGATGTATTTAAAAGAAATATTATACCATTGCGTATCTGACCTTTTAATTAAATTACAACTGTTGCTCTGTCGCAATTGGGTATTTCTGCTTAAACAATAATGCTTTCAACAACAATAGATCATCAGTTCAATGGTTCAGTTTGATAAGTTTCTGCTCTGCTGAAGATTTTGTCCTGGACTGCAGCCATACTGGGGCACCACCTTGAAGGGTTTTGTCAAACATATTGACCCCAGTGCTTTTTTTTTTTGTATGCCTGGTACTTATTCCATCAGTCTCTTTTGTCAAACTGGTAAGTTATGGGGATGTAAACAAACCAACTCCAGTTGTTAAGCAGTGATGGTGGGCAAACACCTGCATATGCATGCACACACACACACACAAACATGCACACGCATACACACATATGATGGGCATTTTTCAGTTTCCGTCTACCAAATTCACTTGCAAGGCTTTGATTGGCCTAGGGCTGTAGAAGAAGACTCTTTCCCAAGATGCTACACAGTGATACTGAACCCAAGACCATATGGCTGGGAAGTAAACTTCTCAACCACACAGCCACATCTTCACCTATATATGACATTTTTTTTTTTTTTGTAAACATTGAAAAGAGTGATATAAATCAGCTAATATCGCGAGTTTAACAGGATTTTTAATAGGAAGGCTTCATATTGTTTAAAGAATAATTTCTTAATGAATTAAAAAATTATGATTCTTTTGAGATTTTTTTTATACAATGTTTGTTCATGCTTTTAAAATTCCATCATAATGGTAGTATTATGAAATTTCATGACAGTATTGTTGCTTTTCTGGTTTCTATATTAACTAAGCTCTCTAATTGTTAGATTTCCTCTCTCCTTCAGATATCAATAACTATTTCTGTTCATGCTAGCATTTTTGCACATATCAAATCTTGATTATCTCCCTCAAATCTAATTTAAATAATGGGTTCAGTTCCACTGCATGACACCTTGAGGATGTGTCTTCTACTATGGCCCCAGCCTGACCAGTGCCTTGTAAATAAATTTGGAGATGAAAACTGTGTGGAACCCCACCATTTATATATATATATATATATATTTATATATATGCGGTTGCATTTGTTTTTGTGTTTGTCCCTGCCCCACCCCTATCACTTGACAGCCAGTGTTAGTTTGTTTATATTCCCATAACTTAGCAGTTTGACAAAAGAGACTAATACAGTAAGTACTAGACTTTTAAAAAAAATAAGTGCTGGTGTCAATTTGTTTGAGTAAACCCTTTGAAGGCAGTAATCCAGCATGGCCACAATTCAGTGACTGAAACAAAAGGTTAATGGTAACTATAAACAGTAATGATGATGGCTCAGGCATTACAATGTTGAATAAAACGATTGTTATATTTAGTTCTTTCCCTCAAACTTTTTAATCTTCTTTCATCCAGGGGCCTATAAAATCACTATCAGTGATGTGTTTAAATCAATTTAATCATGTTTATAATTTTCCTACAAGATTTAAAAGTAAATCAATATGAATAACAATAGTGATTGTCTTTAAAATCAGCACAGGGAAAGCAATCAACTAAATACTGCAAAACATTTTTCCCACTGCTCCACCAATAATGTCATTCAATAATAATGATTTCTGACATTAGTGCAAAGCCATAAATTTTGTGCTAAGGGTATGGTTGTAGTTGATTATATCATTCCTAGTGTTTGACACATTTTATTTAATCAACTCCCTGAAGGATGGCGGTCAATGTTGATCTCCAGAATTTAAGCTTAGCAATAATAAATACTGCAAGGCATTTTGTCCAACAACCTACTGGTTCTGACATTCTACTCTTCTAATAACAATGGAGGTAATTGTTAATCTAAATTGACCAAATTTGATCAAGACATTTGAGATTTTTTTTAATGAGAATTATTTGTGGCATATCAATGCACTCTCTCCTGCCACATAAGAGAACTTGAATTTCATATCCAAAGCAAAAAAAAAAAAAAAATACATGAATTATTTAGCATTCTTGTTCATTAGAGATGTGATCTGTATGCATGGTACTTATTTATAGGTTATTTGACTGAGTGAGCAAATCAAGTATCTTAACCCTTTCATTACCATATTTCTGTAAAAATACAGTGCTTTTGTTTCAGTTAATTTTGAAAATAATGAATTTAATAAAATTATTTTGTCATTATTAAGCTGATGTTTAGTACATAAATTAACATGAAATTTTGAGGGCAGGTTCTTAAGTTAGATCACTGTAAACCAGGAAGTTTATATGTTTATATCATAGAACCAAGGACAGTCTCAGGCAGCATGGTAACAAAATGGTTTCATAACACAGAACAAGAAATACAGTGTTAGTTTTGTTTTTATCTGTTCTTATCTTTAAATGTTACAGTATTCATTTGAGTATGAAGTTTATTTTATAATTCATAATGTTTGTCTAAAAATATTACATTTCTTAATTCTCAGCCATCAAATATGATGAGAAAAAGGAAGAGGCTTTCCTGCAGGATCAGAAACAGAAAAAACTCAAAGCTGTCGAAGAAGCAAAGAAATTGGAAGCAGAAAAAGGTCAGAAAAAAATATTGTTACTAGAATTTCAAGAGAAAAGTTTTTTCCCAAAGTGCACATCATTAATCTGCAGCATGATGAAAATTTGTAAATAATCATTAGGCTGTCCAACTCACAGACTGTTTGTTTGCTTCTCTCATTCATTCACTCACTCATTCACTCACTCATTCACTGTCTATTTCATTTACTTTCTGTCTTTAATTCACTGTTTGTCTGCGTCACTCAGTGTCTGTCTCATTCACTCATTGTCTATCTACTTTTCTCACTTGCTCACTGTCTATCTCATTCACTCACCTATTGTCTGTCTGACTGCCTCACCTATTGTCTGTCTGACTGCCTCACCTATTGTCTGTCTGACTGCCTCACCTATTGTCTGTCTGTCTGCCTCACCTATTGTCTGTCTGTCTGCCTCACCTATTGTCTGTCTGTCTGCCTCACTCATTGTCTGTCTGTTTGTCTGCCTCATTGTCTGTCTGTCTGCCTGCCTCACTCATTGTCTGTGTATCTGCCTCACTCATTGTCTGTCTGTCTGTCTGCTTCACTCATTGTCTGTCTGCTTGCTTCACTCATTGTCTCTCTGTCTGCCTCGCTCATTGTCTGTCTGCCTGCCTCACTCATTGTCTATCTGCCTGCCTCATTGTCTGTTTGTCTGCCTCACTCATTGTCTGATCAAGCTTGCTTAGATTTGCTTGGTTTGATCCCCCACAGTATTCAGTAGGTCTGCAGAGCAACCTCTTGTGACCATGCTAATCTGGTCAATGAACGATTGTACTAGACAACTAATCTGTGTATATTCATGTAATGTTGTCTATAGACATGAACCATCCACAAGTTCTTGCTTAATTCTCCAGCAATGTTCTGTAAAATGCATGCATATCTCTTTCTCCTCCTCCTTCCCTCCCTCTCCTTCTCTCTCATCACATATATGATTGCTAGAATACTGCTTTATATAGCCATTGTTTGGTTAGGTCATATGGCAGTCTTCATGGATGTAATTAACCAATGAAAGATTTGAAAAAACACAGATAACAACAATTTTCTATTGAATAAGTAGTACATGACATCAACATTTCTACAAGCTCATTCTTCTTCTTATTAATATTATTAAGGCAGCTAGCTTGCAGAATCATTAGCATGCTGGGCAAAATGTTTTGCAGCATTTCGTCTGTCTTTATGTTCTAAGTTCAAATTCTGATGAGGTCGATTTTGCCTTTCATCCTTTCAGGGTTGATAAATTAAGTGCCAGTGAAACACTGGGGTTCCCCCAAAATTTCAGGTCTTGTGCCTTTAGTAGAAAAGATTATTATTATCATTACTGCTATTACTACTACCAGAAACCCCATCCTACAAGCGTATTCCTGCTAGTGTGTGTTGTATTTGCTTGTATGAAATTGCTGTGTTATGCATGTCTGCCAATATATGCATATGAACTTGAAACAAAAAATTTCTAAGTAATTTTGATACACTAAATGGATATAATGAAAAAATTTTCACAAATAATGTCAAAGAAAAATGCTGTAATCTCTTATTTTTAATGAAAACAATTGGATAAAAGTGGTAGAGAGTAAGAGGTTGAGAAAGAGAGAGACAGCACTGCAGGGAAAGAAAGTGAAAGCAAGAGAGTGTGCCAGGGAAAGATGAAAGGTCTTAACTGAAATAACAGGGGAAGATATACAAACTAAGTTTGTGTGAGAGAGAGAGAGAGAGAAGAGACAAAGACCAAAAGAAGAAAGACCTGAAAATAAAACAAAAAAAATATAAGAATAAGTGAGAGAGAAAAGGTTATAAGGATATAGAAATAGAAAGGCTAATAGAAACAAAAGTCTTAGGCAAAGAAGAGGTGAAGAGAGAGAGAGAGGATGAGAGAGTGCATTATAAGAAAACAGTAGAAGAAATGCAAATCTAAGATGTTAATAAACATTTGTTACAGTGAACAAAAATAAAAGCATGTAGTTGAAATCTTCAATAATAAAAGAATTTTAAAAGCTACATATTGATAAAAATATATTAAAATTGGAGCAAATAAGGCTTTTCTAGGCAGTATAGACTTTAATAATTGCTTTCTTTTAGTAAAATTTATGTACTCGCAGTTAACTAATGAGCACCTTTCTTTTATTATAGTTTAAATATATTCTCATTATAAAATAAAACGTTCAAAGTTTAAAATTGTTGTGAAATTTTTTTTTTTTTTTTTTCAATAAAAAAGTTCTTAAAGTTTGAAATACTGGCTTAGCAGCATATTCTCTCTTGTGTCACTTATTCTTAGGAATGATGCTTTTCTTTTCAATTTTGTAATATATGTTAGTCTTTTAGGACTATATTTTCCAAAATAATCGAGATTATGGAATGGTTCAGTAAATTATCTTAATTTAGTTGTTTATTACCATAATGAGTTGATATTTAATAGACAAGTTTTAACATAAAATTTGATTTTGTGTGTTGCTAGCTAAGTGTCTAGAGCTGGTTGGCACTTTAAGGACTAAACAAGTCATTTATAAGCCTTTTTATAAAATGCAAGAAGGGTTTATGAAATTTCTTTTTTTTTCTAGCTAAATGATTAAGTAAAATTCCTTCATTTTCTTTATGGGTTACCCAATTCAAAAGTGAACTGAAGAATTTTTACTGAACCATTAAATACGAATGTGAAGAAATGCTATCAGTATGGAGAAAGGAATTCATAAAAATATTGAATGATTCTAATATCGATTGCAAATTGCCAGAATATTTCAAAACTCTACTTAAAGTGTTACAGATTGTGCTTAAAAATAATGCAGTCTGAATTGTTTCTCCTTTATTTATTTGCTGGTTTCCAGACAATCCCAAAGAAGAGAAGCAAGATTCTTTTGTTGAAAAATTGGCAGCTAAAATTATAAAAAATCTGCAAGTTCAAATTAGCAATATCCATGTACGTTATGAAGACAAATATACCAATCCAGCTCATCCATTTGCTATTGGATTTACTCTTGAAGATCTAATCTTTCAGGTTTGGAATTCACTTCATAATTTGCATTTTGCTTTAAATCTGGTTTCTTGTATTTCAGTACTGACTCATGAATTTTCCCATAACCCCGTGTTCCAATCCATAAATGATATATTTATTATATTTTGTAATGCTGTTATGTATTAAGTATCAGTCTTATATCGCAAATTTATGACTTAATATGCACTAATAGGCTATTCTATTGTTGCCAATAATATAACACTATACATGTTGTCTCTTTTACAAGGTCTTTCTCGAATATATTGATAACTTTGCTTTTATTCCATTTAACAAGTTAACAAAGATTTTAAACACAGAAAACCACATAGTGGCAACATATAGGCTTTTCTTTCAACTACAGCTAATAGGTCAATGGAACACCATTAGTACATCTGCATAATTTTGGTAGTTTAGAAGACACATCTGTGTGCGTAATAGACCTGCAAAAAAGTCTGTTTTATATTGAATGTCTTCTTCAAAATCGGAAACATATTCCTATCAGAATTGAGTGTCCTACCAAGAGGTGCAACAAAATGCATGTCTTTGTTTAAAGTTGTGCTACTTGAACTGGGAGTTCAAAGCTGTATTTCTTCAGTTTCATTTTCATGTGTTATATTATGCAAACTGGAAAATCATTTTGATATTCAAAGGCTGAATTGATCATCAGATCTATTTGATATGGTATTCTGATTACCGGTGAAGAGCTGCAGGATAAATGGAATATGATTTCACCACTCAAAAAGTATTTTCATTAAATAATGTCTATATTATATTAAAATGAGACTTTTTCAGAATATTTTTCTCTTATTTTCCACATATCACAGACCACAGATAAAGATTGGAATCCATGTGTTATAAAAGAAGCAGTCACACAAATTTATAAGGTTAGTGAAATTTTCTGTTATCACTCTTTGTTGTAAGTATGCAACAGATAGTTTCTCTAACACTGAGAAAGGGAGAAAAAAATATTGGATAAATGCTTTGTTCACTTGACTATAGCATAAAAACAAAAAAATCTGACATTACACTACATATTCTGAGTAACACAACAAATATCTTATTAAAATAAGCAGATAATGTCTTTTCCTTGTTCAATATTGTTGCTGTTGATGGGTAGTATTTTTGTGTGGTGCTTGTGTGTGTGTGTGTGTGTGTTTGTTTTATTTGTTTCTTTCACATTATTTGTATAATGGATTATTTTTTTGCTGCAGTTTCATGGCTATTCATTAAAAATATTTTCCTTTTATATTGTTTAAGCAATATGCTTTGCATTGGACCAGAAATTATTTTATCAAATAAGAAGTGGTGTTGTGTCTAGATTATATATAACATTGGTGATGAACCCAAATTTAGTTACTGGAACTTCTATGGCAAATTAAAAGAAGAGAGATGATTTAAATGTTAAACTGCCTAAAAACTTTCTAAGCATTACTAATTTTAGAACCCCACCCTTTTATTTTTTTAGTTAGATGTGATATTCAGTGGTATATTATAAAGTTCATATTGTAATATAGCATATGTTTATTCCTCACCTGCATACTAGTACATCAGGCTCGTTCCGTACAAATTAAACCATGTTCCAAACAACATTCATTTTACTCAAGAAAGCATATTTACCTCATTACAGTTACCTAAATAAAATTATAAATATTTCACTGATTACATTAGTAAATACATAAAACTGTTCTAAATATTTTTATGTATCTGATTTTATAGATATATTCTAATCATTACTTGAAGTAAATACAACTTTTTAAAAAATATTTTCAGGAATTTAATTTCTATCTAAGACATCTTGGAGTGAATGTATTAGATAATAAATGCATGTCTAGTTTATAAATAAAAAAGAGAAAAAATGGAAGACTGAAACCTGGAATATTATGTCTTTAAATAACTTCCAATCGATAATTTCTTCAATATATAATGATGAAATTGGGAGATACCCCTACCATCTTCACCTTCTGCACAATTTTTCTTATGAATTTCAGATTTTTACAATTCATTCAAATCTATTTCAAATAATTTGCAATGAAATATCTTTTGTTATATCCTTTATATTTTCTCTTCTGATTTTTACTTTCTATTACATATATTCTTTCTTTCTAGTTTCACTTTGTATAATTTCTGTCTATGCATCATCGGACTTGCATATCTCTGTTTTGTTATATTATGACAATACTGAATTTCAGCTAATTTCATTTCTGTGTAAGCAACAAATTTAGTGAATTCAGAAATTCATTTAACATCAGTTATAGAGATACTGTATATACTCATAGATAAGATACAATTTCTTTTCCTTTTCTTTCTTTCTTTTTTTTTTTTTACTTAAAAGCTGCAAAAAAAAACTACATAAGGTTTATCTACTGAACTTCACTCTGAGCTTGAAATTTGTAACAAACACTGGCAAATGAGTTGATATATTGATATACTATTGGCCATATAGCTATGAAAGCTTTATGAATATTGGTGTTGCAAACAAATATATGTTGATGTCATACACAAAACATGCACGACTGCTTAAGCAGAATTTGATTCTGCTGAAAGGAAAAACAAACTTGTGATGATTTGCTTGTTATATCATTCATATCTGTTCAAACTTGTTGGCAAAAGTGTTAGAAAAAATTAATTGTATTTCTGAAAGAAAAAAAGGTAACAAAAACTAAAGAAACATTCAAGAAAACGCCAAAATGAAGATATTATACAATATAATGTCTTCTCCTATGAGATATTGGAGAAGATTTAGAAAAAAAGTTATCAATGGATACAAGTAAATATATTATTATTTCCACGCTTCAATTTGGGAGTGTATGAAATTCATGTGTAGAAAAGAGTTAGAATCACATCAATGAACTCTCATTGCAAAAAAATTACCAAGGCACAAATGTTACTGTGTGGTTAAGAAGCTCACTTTGCAACTGCATGGTTTTAGGTTCAGTCTCACTTCATGGCACCTTCGTCTTCTACTATAGTGCCAAGCTGACCAATGTCTTGTGAGTGAATTCAGTAGACAGAAACTTTATAGAAACCCTTTGTTTATATATGTGTTAGATTAACAATTTATGAGTGAAGGCAAATGGCTCAGTGGTTAGAGCATCGGGATCACAATCATGAAGTAATGAATCCAATTCCCAGACCGGGCTCTGTGTTGTGTTCTTTATTTCATGTTGCTCCAGTTCATCCAGCTGTAGAAATGAGTTGTGACATCACTGGTACCATGCTGTATCAACCTTGGATAACATCGGTGGTGTGGAGAGGGGAGGCTGTTATGAATGGGCAACTGCTGATCTTCCATAAACAACTTTGCCTAGACTTGTGCCTCGGAGGGGAACTTTCTAGGTGCAATCCTATGGTTATTCATGACCAAAGGAGGTCTTTACCCTAACAATTTATGGGAGTAACTTTATTTTTTCATACTAAAACTTTCAACATAAAATGATGATGATGATAATATGATGTGTGCAGTATTACCTATAATTTTGTTACTGTGTATCATATTCAAAATGCACTGCGTATATATCCAATATTATATGCGAGTGTGTGATATTGATTCCAAATTTTGACACAAGACCAGCAAGTTCAGGGGATTGGGTACGATATGCTAAGCATTTTGCCCGGTTTGCTAATGATTCTGCCAGTTCACTACCTTGCATGTGTGTAACATTAACCCTACCATTGCTCAACTCAGACAATTGGCTAACATGGATAGCTTTCCTATGTATTTGTATGCTTTTATGAAGGCATACCATACTCACAAAAACTAACATATGTCTTATGTACAACTAACACAAATAAGGCTGAAATTAAAATATTATAAACACAAAGGGACTATGACTTGTATATGAGTATATACAATAATGTATGGAGACATTAAATGTGGATCCATTTAAAGATAAAGAATGATTGTTAAGTGGCTACAATATTATACCTTTTGAAAATGGTGCTTTACTGAAGCATTACTTGTGTAATTGATGCCTGGAAGAATGTTGGATTGTAGTATGCTCTAAGAACTTGTGAGGATGTCTAGGTTAATTTATGTAAATAAACTCTGGTGTCATACCATGGTTTTTCCCTATGAAATTGTTTCAGAGACCAAGGATGTAAGAACTGATATGGTTTTATAGGAATGGAATAGATAAGAAATGTTTGGCTAGATGTTACTGATTTTCCTTGAATTTCTATAAGCTTACTGCAAGGAAAAGAAATCTTTTTAGTTACTAAGTTTTGAAGTGAGTGACATTTTAAAAGCAAGACTGAAGTATCTTTTGTTTTTCTTTTCTTTTTTTTTTAATGAGATATTGAAATATGGTTGAATTGGTGTATATTTCCAAAATTTGTTTCAAATGACAGTGTGAAATTATTTCTTCAATTCTTGACAGCTCTGCTTAGCATTTTCAAAATCTACTAGAGAACTAAGTATTTGTGGCTCTCATGGTTCTTCTTCTTCAACTCTGTTTAAGCTGAGATGAATTGCTGATTAATTCAAACTACCAAATCATTTTTCCTTCATGTTTATTCTTCAAAGTATTTCTCCATCAAAAGTTGTCATTCATCTTCCCATTTTCTATTTCCCATACAATTGGCTACAAAGTCAAACTATTTTCATACCACATAAGAACATTACTATTCAGTCATTTTGTACACTTCTTCTCTGGAGTCTAATTCCCTTGTTGCAACATGAAAAAAACATGAAGAAAAATTAGTTTCATGTCTTAATCTTCATAGCAAACCGACTCTCAGAGTATTTGTTCTAAAAAACAAATTTAGTCTGTTAGAAATCATTTATCAAAACCGCTCTGTTTTCATTATAAAAGCTTTTGTTTTGTCATTACTTCTGTATGTCTGAGATTTAAAAAAAAATAAAATAAAGTATTAAATTGTATGATGATGTAACTACTGAGTTACTGTTAATTCTTAAGTAATAGTTGTTATAAATTTGTATAAACGCATCTCCATATTATGGAGTTTTTGACATTAAAATATTACTTGAAATTAACCAAAATGTTTGTGTAAATTAAAAAAGAAATTCAGAGTTATGTATAGTAATATGTAAACTTCAATCTAGACATATTACTGAAGGCATTTCAATATGACATGATTAAAAAAAATCCCCAAAGAATTAAAGTATATTGAAATCTCTGAGTTATATATTAGGGTTTAAGTTTATCATAAACCTTATGATGGTTTGCATGTAAGATCACTATCTAACAGAAATCTATTAATCTCCTAAGTGTGGCTAGATAAAGTAATTATAAATCTATTTTATCAATATTTTGACACCTTACTGCATTGTTTAGGGTGTATTATTTTCATTGAATTTTCATTGAATCTTCATTGAATTTTCACATATTTAAGGATATTTTAAGTCATCATAGAAAATAATGTCTTAACATGGGTTTCATCACAACCACTTACAGCTTCATTTTTATTTTATTTGATTTTATTTTTCTTGCAAATGAGGAAAATGAATATAACGTAAGAAATTAAAACTGAAATGTTTGTACATTTTCTCAAAGTACATATGAATATTATTGAATGAAGAAATTACTTTATCCTTGGCCATATCCTATTTTGGTACTTAATTTGCTACTCAATTGTTACTTCTCATGCAATGTTTTGAATTAACATTTTTAAAAATATTTTTTACTTTCCATTTATAGAAACAAAACTGGATATTTATTTTCTTTATTGTGTTAGATTTTCTTCTGTTAGTTTCTGCACCACAAACTGATTTGGGATTTCAGTTCTGTTTAAGTTTTCTATAGTTTACTCATTTTGTTCCCTTCAGATTCTGTTTCTGTTACTTCTCACCCTTTTTCTGTAGATTTAGTGTACAACTTTAAAAAAAGTTTCTTTCCCCTTCTAAATTAAGATATACCCTTTCCCTCTTTTGCTTCTGATCTTTTAATAATGCTACTTTTTTTTTTTAATCACAAGACTTAGTTTCTGTATGACACCCATCAAGAATCCCTTTTATTTATCTATTTATTTTCATCTGTTCAAATTAGTTCCTGTTTTTAAAAGTCTAAAAAAAATCTCTCTCAAAATTTCCTGTATTTTAGTGTCCCATTGACCCCTCGTTTTTCGTAGAAAAGGTAAGCACGTCAGATCTCTTAGAGCATTATATTTTTTTTTCGACTTGATTAGTAGTTAGCTTGTTTCTATTTGTGGTAGTGGTTTCACTCGTGCCTCTTTCTTTTTTGTTTTTTTTTTTATTTTATTTAGACAATTTAGATGTCGTGTGTGTGTCTTAATATATTGTCTCATTATTCAAATGTAACGACAATTTCTTTCAGAAGACAAGTGAAGAATATTGACTGTTTTGGCTGAATTATATATGGAAAAAATATTTTGATTTAGTATCGATTTGCTGGGTGTTGAAGTGGATTCCAATTTAGTGGGTGGTCAAAAGTTAAAATTTTGCTTCAGATGTTAGTGGTTTATACTAACCAGTATTGGAAAAGTCATCCAGCTATAAGACTTGTGCCTACAATTCACATGAATATGTGAATTTGTCCACTTACATTTTCTATCTATTTTTCTAAATTGGTATGAATTGAGTTTCTAAAATATACCGATTGGAATTTTCAAGTTCTTAATTTTCCATCATTAATACCATTTTAAATGTACTTAAAAAGAAATTTAGTAAATGTTTAGGTTATTTATTTTATTTTAAGAAAATATAAAGTAAACTGGTTTTACAAAAAATTCAATGAAATAGCATACAGTTCTATGCAGTAAAGGTGCATATAATTAAAAAAATGGCTCAAAATCACTAGTTCCTCTGCTTAAAAAGATCTTTTTAAGATAAATGCAGTGATGCAAAGAGATTTGCTACACATTTCCTGACCTAAAAGCACTCACATTCATGGCAGATCCTCTTCAGTTAAGGACTGCACAGACCAAACATAGAGTGATCAGAATGAAAGGAAATGAGTAAATCTCTTGCCTTTCACTTTTTCATTAGAATCTAACAATAACTCCCTTCATAAATGTACCTTTAAAGATTTTAAGGAACTTATAAAATGAATGAGATCTTAATAATTACTGATTGTTTTTGTTCTATATGGAAGCCAAATCAGTCTTTAATGATTGTTTATCAATAAATGTATATATATATATATATATATATATATATATATATATATATTAACACCTATCAAATTGAAATAGGATCTACAAATATTGCACAAAATAAAATTTGTAAGACATGCAAGGATGAAAAATTGAATATTCATTTCTTTTGTTCTGTTCCTGGGCATTTAGATTGTGTGCTGGAGTTGTTCAAACAAGCTTAACTTAATTATTATCTATTTTTAATAATAAAATATTTTTATCTTTTAGCTTTCATGTACTATATAACAAATTAGATTTGTCTGACAGTTACTCTTTCTCATTAGTATTCAATCTGTTCTCTGCCTTCTTGTGACCAGAAATTATCTAAGAATTAAACAACTATATATTTGTCCTGCTTCTGCTATTAGCAAGTCATAAGATGTTTCCTTTTATAACTTGCTGTGTCTCTAAATTTCTCTTCCTAATAAGTTTTTGTTGTTGTTGAGGATAAGCTAAATACCTTTTACAGGTCATAGCTAAGACATATTTTTGTGATTTACAGTTTTTTATGTTCCCTGATGTTTTGTTTTTTCTTTTTTTTTCTTTTTTTTTTTTCAAGTTTTATTTGATAGTCTAACTTTACTTTTGATAACTAAATTATCTTGAAGACTTTTACTGTTTTATCATCCATTCACACATGTTCACTGCACTAGACTTCTGTTTTGCAATCAATTAAAGGATTCCTCCACTTTACTATTAATGTCTTGGAACGATCCAGCTCAGTGGATTTAGTCTTTTATTTCTTGTTCTATTCTGAAACATTGTGAATACTATAGTAGTTTCAGTAGGATTCTGTTAAGTATATTTGATTGTGAGATTTTTTTTAAAATTCATTTTTCTATTACAACCTTTGTTTCTAGCATAGAACTTATTGGTTTCTTTCCTGTCTGGTCATTTGCACCGATGCTGTGATACTGTCCTTCTCATCTTGCAAAATATATTATGGGCATTTCTCCAGGTTATTTCTATGATACTGGATTCTTAGTTTAATTTTGTCAGGTATTAAAATAAATGAGAATTGGTGTTTTCTCTTGATTAGTATTAATTTTATGTTGACTGTTATTTGAAGTAATGTTTATATAAGATGAAAACATCACTAGTCATACCAAAACAAATCACATAATTTTGTTTGTGAAACACTTTAATATGAAATTGGACTTCTCTTAGTTTCTAATGAATATCTGCTGGATTCTTGCAAAACTCCATTCTCTAAAGTGAAATTTATACTTTTTCGTGTATTAATTGTCACATTCATCTCTTGCTACGAGAGGAGAGTCAAGTTGTAATATATCTGACATATTAATATAAATATTCATAAAATATTTTATCAAGTTATATAGATATCATTGTGTCTGTATGTATGTGTGTGTGTAGAATTCAATATACATATGCCTCTGAATGGAATGTTAATCGAATACAAAGTGATTATAAGAAAAGAAATTATAAAAGAATAAACAATTATTCTATGATAGTCCACCTCATCTTATAGTGGAAACAGCTGTAAGCTAATGAATTTCTCAAGATAATTGTCTATTCCTTTGCCATCTCTTTTCTTATATTATTTAATATAAACAGTATTTAAATTCAAGATGCTATTAATTTCATGCTGTGAAAACACAGTAAATTGACAAGTTTGTATAGTATAACACATGTTTCTAAACAATCTTTCAAAAACAACCAGCCACATTGTTATATCGCACATTCGGATGACCTCTACTCAACCACCTGACATCTAGACTTCTCCCTCTATATCTATGTTTTGAGCTAGCCTACTTCATCGTCTGGGGGCGTCGACACAACACCTTCCGCTTTTGAGTTTTTTAAACCTGAATTTATCAATTCCATTTCCTCAGTGAGAAACTAGCATATCTTTGCCTCTTAGCATTAATTTCCATCATTTCTGTAGGTTTTCTCTTCCTGTTCAACCTACGTGTTAGTTCTGCTTTTGCTTGTGGTTCTGGGACCTCAAACAAATCATACCATAAATCCATTGGTTCTTCTCGCCTCTCTTGGTTTTTGGTATATCTTTTTTTTGATTGGTTTAAATGCCTTCTGCGTTCATATTTTGGTCCTTTTACTGTGTACATCACATTACCCAGTCCTGTTTTCCATTACTATACATTTTAAAATACACTTTGTCACCTCTGTTAAAAAAATTTCATTTTTCTTCCCAAATTTTCTATTTTCTGTTTCCTGCTCGGCAACCATTTGTCAAAAATAGAAAAATTTTTCTGGAAAACATCAAATCTGCAGGTGACCTACCCGACTCTGCATTTGGATTTGGTGTTATTCTATACACCTGCAAAAACTTTGTCATCTTTGTATCTTCAAGGATTTCCCGTCTGGTCTTTCTTAAGGCTCTCTTGAACGTGTTGACAAATCTTTCCGCTTACCCATTTGACCTTGGATGGTATGGCAGAGTTAACACATGCTTCATCTGAACCGACTTACAGAATCTTTCAAACTCCTTCACCGTGAATTGTGTACCATTATCTGACACAATCGTATCTGGCACTCCATAACGAGCAAACAGTTCTTCCAAGAAGTCAATAGTCACACTTGTGGTTGGCCTTGAACATTTACACACTCCAGGCTATTTGGAATAGCTATCTACCACAATGATATAATGAGAGCCATTTATTGGTCCTGCAAAATCGACATGTAGTCTAGACCATGCCAAATCCGTTTTTGGCCACGGCTGAATCTGCACTGGGGGCGCCTTTGCTGCCATAGCGCATCCCCCACACTGTTTTACCAGTCTCTCAATTTGCTTGTCCATATTCGGTCAACAAACGTAACTTCTCATGAGGCTCTTCATCTGGACAATCCCCGGATGTCCTACATGGAAGTCTTTTAATACTCTGTTTTGCAGTGCTTCAGGTATTACCACTCTTTGTGCATATAATAATACCTCATCACATACTGAATAGTGCTTTGAACCTGTGTCCCACTCATTTATATTTTTCGTGTTACACAACATTTTTAAAATCTTATTTATGAACCTATCATTTCCCAATTTCAATTTAATTTCTTCCAGCGTTACTGGCAAATCACGTACTACATTGCACAAAATGTTCTTCAGTTCCATTTCTAGTTTTTTTGTCATAATATTGTCTTCTGTCTTTCTTGTATCATCTCGAAGGTTTATTATTTGTTGGCATTCCTCAGTCACTTTCTGCAAAGTGATTTCACATCTTGTTTCAACTTTGGTAATATTCTTTTTCTAATTTCCGCATTTTCTGTTGCCACTAGCCCTTTAACGAATATTAGGCTCTTGAACATATCTGCCATTAACTCTTCCAACTTAAACCTTTCGCAAGGCTTATTAACAATACCGGCATATGTTACAAGATCATCGGACTCGTTTTTCTTTAAATTTAAACATTCCCATCGAATGTTAAACTGCGAACTTTTCTGGCTAAAAATACTAGTCAAAATATTTATCGTTTCATCAAAACACAATTCCATGGGCTTTCTTGGCAAAATAAAGTTACAAAACTTTCGTGTTCTGGAGTAGTAAGCTTTCGCAAAAGAAACCTTACCTTTCTTTCACTAGACCATCCTTGACATTCCTCTTGGAATATATCTTCGTATCGTCTGTAATATGCAGCAAAAGTAGTTCCTTCATCTGGATTGTACTGAAATTCTTCGATGGAATTTGCAACACCATCTGCTGAAAATGATTCTGTACTATTTCTCACCTGTAGTATCAAGTCTGTTAACTTCTGTAGTTGCTGCTGCTGCTGCTCTTGTTGTTTTACAACTGCTTTCAGTAACTCTTCCATTTCGGTACTATTCGAAACCTCGTTGCCGCTGTTATATCGTAATACTACACAGTGGCTGTGTAAGCTACAAAATCCTCATCGCCACTGTTATGTCGCAATACTACACAGTGGCTGTGTGAGCTACGACATCCTCGTTGCCACTGTTATATCGCAATACTACACGGTGGCTGTGTGAGCTATGAAATCTTCGTCACCACTGTTATATCACAATACTACACAGTGGCTGTGTGAGCTACGAAATCCTCATCGTCACTGTTATATCGCAATACTACGCAGTAGCTGTGTGAGCTACGAAATCCTCGTCGCCACTGTTATATCGCATGTTCGGTTGACCTCTACTCAACTACCCGATGTCTAGACTTCTCCCTCTATATCTACGTATTGGGTTAGCCTACTTCATCGTCTGGGGGTGTCGACACAACAATTTTGTAACATTGCTTAGAAACATAAGCCATGCCATAAAAATTTGTCAGTTTATTGTTTTCACAGCATGAAAATAATAGTAGCTCAAATTTAAATACTGTATGTATTAAATGATATTTATCTCTCACTGGATCCAACCAATAATGAAACAGTAAATTATATATGCATGTGTGCGTGCGTATCAATATACACACAATTTTATCTTCAACTCTAATTTTAACTTCTGGTTTTTCAAAGATATCACTGAATAGTTTTTTTATTATTATTTTGAATGTTATGAATAAGTATTTTTTGTTTTTTAAATTATTTTTATATTTTAACTAAAAGGAGGTGGGGAAAAATCACCTATTAACTTCAATAGTTCAATAGTTGATACAACTGAAGGTATTTGCATACAGTTCTTACCAAATGTACTTGTGTTGTCAAGAATAAAATTTATTTCAATTCAGGATTTTTTTTTTTCAATTAAATTTAAATTTCAGATCTCTTAGGTAAGTTTTATTTTAATTATAAAATTTAGTGTTCCCTGATTTATTGTCTGGGTTTGAATTAAATATGTTTAATGTTCTTTGTTTGCATTATTAGAAAATGCGCAGTTAATGGGGAAATGATCAAGCATAATATTTTTTGGAACATATCAACTTTTGTTTAAGTTAAAGAAAAAGGTAGTGAGTTGGCAGAATGGGTCATGATGAACAAGATCCTTTGGGGTATTTAATTACTTCACTTTTACATTCTGAGTTTAAATCTGAGGTTAATAATTATAAGCAGTCAAGCATTAAGTTGAAATATAATTTCTCCAAATCTGTGGCCTTGTCACTATGTTAGAAGTTAATGAAAGAAAATTATACTTAAATGAATGAACTTGCCTAGATATTGTAATATCACACTGTTATTCCAGAAGCTTACTTCCATAACAAGAGAAACTTGCTTTGCTTACCAACCACTTTATATCATCTGATTGTTACATGAAGATTTGGATGACTTACTATAATTTACTGATTGCTAATTCTAAAAAGAGAAAATATCTATTTGAAAGGTGTTTGAAAAGTATGATTTTCATATTTATTTGAAAACTAGAGAAAAATTGGGTTTCTTATATCTTCCCCTTAGCTATTTCATTTCATATACATTACTAATACTCTTGGGAAAGACATGAATATCACAACTGATTTCCTCTTGTCTCAATGTCAGTCAGTAATCCTAATCATTGATAGACAGAATTTAATTATGAAAGTAAAGAAAAATCAATTACATCTAATACTTCTCCATGACGAAATATATTTCTTGATGACCTTCCATTCAGCAACTATATTTTAATTTTGAAATTAGACTGTGCATAACCTATATCCAAGAAACAATAATGTAGTTCAGTAATTTTCAATACTACTATGATGAGAATTAACAATGCAAAGTTTAAATCTGAGAGTAATTCTGCTGTGATTATAAAGCAGAATACATGAAAAATGTAATAGGATTCTAACTAAATTCATTAGAATGGATAGTATGGAGAGAGATAATGAAGCTGTTGTCCATATAACATGAAATAGATAATGCATGATGAACAAAGAGGGTCCATATTCTTTCAGTACTAAACCACTTCTTGCCATCATCATCATCATCGTTTAACGTCCGCTTTCCATGCTAGCATGGGTTGGACAATTTGACTGAGGACTGGTGAAACCGGATGGCAACACCAGGCTCCAATCTAATTTGGCAGAGTTTCTACAGCCATATGATATAAAATTCCATGTTTTATAATGTTCCTATTGAAATCAAAATCTTCCATTATAATTTTATGTTTGAACCTTTTATGTTTCAAATACAAACTTTATAATGACAAATTAGTTTTTTTACGCAACTCCTCCAGATTCTCGATTATTTTCAAAATCAACTGAAAAATTTCGACTGGTTATTTTATTAGAAATAGTGTCCTGATAGTATGGGACAAGAGTGGATCTTTAAATTACAGGGTAATCCATGGTGCAATACTTTGGGATCGTACCCAAGATATTTTGAGATGACATTCTGTCATTCAGCCATGTTGTGTCTAATATATGAATACCCATATATACGTGTTCATGCACACATGTGCTAACAGACATACATTTATGTAGTCTAATAAAAGAAAACCTTTATTGAAAATTTGGTCTTCTGTGAGTTATATCATGTCTGCTCCCTACCTGGATCAAACAAAATAAAACTATGTACTAACCAGTTTAATTACCTAACATAGAGATACCAATTGCTAGAACATCTAAAACCGTAGTATTAGCATTTATGTTCATCTGATATTTGATTACCTTTGGAAAAATAGGACCTGAAATAAAGTATAAAACCAAATGAAGTTAACTATCTGGAAAAAAAAAACTATGGAGTTCCAAGAAAATCATGCAATAAATTTCTTATAACATTCAGCCAAAACAGAAATTTCCTTTGCTTGTTATCACCAAATTTCCAAATATATCTTCATGCTATCATAATTTTAATTACATCTCTCAAGAAAATATTTAGCTACCAGATAATTTTTGTTTTTGTTTTGCCTGTTAGCTGGGGTTTTTTTTTCCTTTTTTCTTTAATAAAATACAAGTTTGTTTACTTGGTATTTGCCCATTTTTATTTTTTAAGTGTTTGTTTTTTCTAGTTGAACACTCTTCCTACTGATGATTATTCAGTTGTAAAGAGCAGAACTTGCTTTCAGTTGAGCAAACCAAGATAAGTAGGGTTTATGAACCTGGTTCAGAGGTACACAGTACAGTAATCATAGTAAGATTGGAACTTATAATCCTGTGGTTATGAATTCAATGGTGATAATTATGTTTATCTTCTCATTCACTTGATAATTACTGGATAGTACTTTTGAGAGTATAAATCATCATCATTAGCATCATCTTCATCGCATCTGCTTTTCTGTGCTGGCATTGGTTGATCAAGACTTATTGAAGCCTTATTCTGTAGCCAGATACCTTTCCTGGTGCTACCTATTACTTGTTTTGTTAAGTAAGATATTTCTATTCCCATGTTCTTCACACAAAATCAACATAACTGTGTGGTAAGAAGTTCCAGGTTCAGACTCACTATATGGCGCCTTCAGCAAGTGTTTTCTACCATAGCCCCAGACCTTGTGAATGGATTTGGTAAAAGGAAACAGAGAGAAACCTAATGTATATGTATGTGTATGTGTGTGTTTCTTTATGTTTGTGTTTGTCCCCTACCATTCCTTGGTAACTGGTGTTAGTCTGTTTACATCCCCATAACTTAGCAGTTCAGCTAAAAGAGACTGGTAGAATAAATACCATGCTTTAAAAAAACAAGTACTGGGAACTATCTGTTCAACTAAACCCTTCAAGGCAGTGCCTCAATGCCTGAAACAAGTGAAAGATCAACTGCTGAGCTTTTTGGCATATTGTTTAGGGGGAAAATAAATTGTTGCTCAATTAATGTCACAGTAAAGACATGTGAAATAAACACACATGTGAGCTGTTGATGATATTTTTCCTTCTCTGGACTTTTCCATTTTCTGATGAAGAACTATGCTCAAGGCATTAAAAACCTTCTCTTTTTTCCACCTTTACCAAGCATCAAACTTATACATTCCATGTGAACATCCTCTTGTTGTTTTGTTATTGTTATTTTTAATGTTCAGTTATTTAATTTTAACTACATATGAATGGTTTGCTTCCATACAGTTTCTGTTTACCTAATTTCATCACAAGACATTGGTCCAAGACTATTATAGAAGACACTTCCCATAATGCCACACTGTGTTAGAACTTAAAACTCCATAGATATGAAGTCAATCACCACAGAGCCATACTTGTACACCATAAGTCCATAAATAAATGTCATTAGCATCAATAGAATACTAAAAAAAAATTATTACAAAATTCAATGTATCATGACATTGAGAAATGTTTACACATGTTCTTTGAGACATTGTTAAATCTTCACAAATAAATATATTCTTTTCTACTCTAGGCACAAAGCTCAAAATTTTGAGGGGAGGGGTTAGTCAATTAGATCTACCCCAGTATGCAACTGGTACTTAATTTATAGACCCCCCCCAAAAAAAAGGGTGAAAGGCAAAGTTGACCTTGGCGGTATTTGAACTCAGAACATAAAGACAGACAAAATACCGCTAAGCATTTTGCCCGGCATGCTAACAGTTCTGCCAGCTCACTGCCTTTCACAAATAAATACATTGTCACACTCATTAGCATTTTCTGTACCTTGCGGCTGCTGGTATATGAAAGTAAATGAAGATTGTTTAATTATATCAATTAGTACAATTAGCTATACTATACAAAACAAATTTAACTGACCCTTTTAATACCAACTCACCTGAGACTGCCTTTATAAAAGTGTTCATATGGGCCAATACATAGTTTAATTCTTTAAAAATTCAGACTACTCTGTCAAATGTATGGTTTATTTATTCGCATTGTTTTAAATTTATTATGCATTATTTCATGGCTTAAGATTTCAATGATGTAACTGTTTATTTTTAGAATGACATTTTAGGGTAAGTGTGAGATGTTGGATCTGGCCAGTTTGAACAGAAAAGAGGCAGAGTACTTTGGCCAGATATGGCCAGTTTAAATGTTAAAGGTGGATGTTGAACTAGGCCTAGTATCACTGTGAAACCTCTACTATAGTTGTGGCATTTATAATCATTTTAAGATATATATCTGCAATGAGAAGTGACATATCTAATGAATAAAGTAATGCTCTGTAGCTAAATTCTATAAAGGATGGAAGTTGGGGTCAGCCAATACATCAGTCCAGGGCTGAAGGGCCAAGGAGGGGATCTGAAATATCTGACAACATCCACTCCTAACTCTCAAAAAAAACAAAAAAAAAAGAACTCACAACCTCCTGGAGTTTTGAGAGGAGGAACCCATTAGTTGAATGTGAGTTGGGAATAACTAAGGGTTTTTAGCTGCATTAGAGATTCATGATTAGATACACTGAAATAGTTATCTTTTTTTTTTTTTTCGTTCTTTCTTTCTTTTCTCTCCTTTTCCTTCTGGTTCTTGGGAGGATTTGACATCAGAGCTACAAGTCTGAAAACAACTTGTCATCGCTGCTTATAATGATGACCTAATCCCACCTTCCTTCCCTCTCACTCCTCCCTCTCTCACCTCATCTCTCTCTCTCTCTTATAATGGATTTATAGCTACTGGTTTAAGTCATTAAAATCTAAGTATTTTAACATAGTAGAGCCAGCACTAGTGAGGTGTTATACTTTGTTGGCCTTCTAGTTTTTTGGCTGGGTTGTATTAAATTTTGTCAGCTATAATTCTTACCTAATGAATATTAGAAATGTTAGAAAAATGCAATGCTTAGCAGATGGTTATGATACGTGACAGTAAACGATAACTTTTCACAGATTTCTACTTACATTCTTTCATAATTATTCTGGATCTATTTAACATAATATTTCCATGTCACAGTTGAATCAGCCTAAGTAGATCATCCAGCTGTTGAACAAAAATATGTAATGCTTGTTAATATAGATTCAAATCAAATATCTTGCAAGGTGTTGCCAACTTTCTATAACTGCTATAATAGATACTAAATTAATTGGTTGATAACATAATTATTCTCTCATTAAATTTTTATGAAACTCTTAAGAATGTCTGGCTTCTTCAGTTTGTTTTGATGATTTTTTTTTTTCACTAGGCTCTTTTCCTAATCCCTGTTATATTTTTAGCACATAAATTATAATACATATTTAATGTTTTTAGACAGAGTACCAGCTATGTATGTAATGTATATATGTAAGCATGCATGCATATATATGCATGTATGTATTTTGGGAGTGTGGAACCACCTCTTAACCTCTATTATTCTCATGTGTACTCTGACCCAGAGTTGTAGCATCTGTTAAGGTCCTAGCTATGGGTTAAATAACAAGGGGACCACTAGGAGTGAAAGGCTCTAAGTTTTCATTAGAACCTCCTTCTAAGAGAAGGTAAACTGGTATTAAAAAAAAATCTGAAGTGCAGTTGGTTTCTGATCATTCCAACCTTTGTTGTGCCATTGGTTTCATAGCTGATTGCACTAAAAAGTGGATTCAATGCTGTGAAACACTTTATCCACTCAAAGCAAATTCACACACAGAAAATTCTTGAACTCTCGAAATGTTTATATGCACTTACTGAGTTTAAGACATGGTCTTATTTAGTCATGAGAACAATGTTTCATAGATGAGATAATGAAAGATCAAGATATATGGAATGACTGAGTATTACAGACCCGTTGAGTCCATATCATCAAAGAAAAGCAAATGGGGAAACTATAATGAAATGTTAGTACTTTTGTGTTACATTACATTGCAGTTTAAAAAGCATATGAATTATTGTTGGGTATTTTTATATGATAATTAAAAAATATGGTTCACAAATATAAGCACAGGTGTGGCTGTGTGATGAGAAGTTTGCTTTCCAACCACATGGTTCTGAATTCAATCCCACAGCATGGCACCTTGGGCAAGTGTCTTCTACTATAGCCTCGGGGTGACCAAAGCCTCGTGAGTGGATTTCATAGACAGAAACTGAAAGAAGCCTGTTGTATGTGTGTGTCTGTGTGTTTCTGTTTGTCTATCTGTCTGTGTTTGTCCCTACTACTGCTTGACAATTGGTGTTAGTGTGTTTATATCCCTGTAACTTAGCAGTTCAGTAAAAGTGATTGATAGAAAAAGTACCAGGCTTTAAAAAAATAAGTACTGGAGTCAACTATTCAACTGAAATTCTTCAAGGAGGTGCCTCAGTATGGCTGCAGTCTAATGTCTGAAACGAGTAAAAGACAAAAGATAATTCTATATTAGTTTATTAAATTACTAATGTTGGTTTAGTTAGATGAGTATTGTTTTGTTTTGTTTTTAATTCATTCTGTGAATCCTCCATTAAGAGAGTGGGTGGGATGTCTACTTGGTCATTGACTTTATATCTATTGGCACAGGTATGGCTATGTGGTTAAGAAACTTTTCAACCACATGGTTTGGGTTCAGTCCCACTGCAAAGCACCATGGGTAAGTGTCTGCTACTATAGCTGCCTGCTGACCAATTCCTTGAGAGTGAATCTGATAGATGGAAACTATGTGGAAACCCATCCTATATATGTATGTCTTTGTGTTAGTTCCCCACCATCATTTGACAAATGATGTTGGTTTGTTTACACCCCCCTACCTAATTTAGTGGTTCAGCAAAGAGATTGACAGAATAAGTTCTAATAAATACCAGGTGTGGTGTGTTTGGCTAAACCCTTCAAAAAAGTGACCCAGCATGGCCACAGTCCACTAATTGAAACAAGTAAAAGATAAACAGATGTAATTATTAGATTCTTCATCAAAACAAGAGTTTTTTTCCCCTTCTCTTTTTTTAAAGTTTGAGTCTGTCTTGATTGGATCACTTTTATCCTGTAAATGCTTGTTCTTTGTCTTGGGCTGTCTCTCTGTCATATTCATTTCATCTTAGTATTTTTTGAGGTCCTGGATATTTTGTTAAATTTTGGATTTTCTTAAGTACCAGTTTTGTTTTACCTTTTTTTTCTATCTTTGGTTTGAATAAAAAAAATCATGTACATTTAGTTAATTTTCGGAATCATCTGTATAATTCTTTTTTCAATCATTTTTCTATATCTTACTTTATTTATAAAATATATTTCCTAATTTTTGATTTTCAGTTATTCATTCATGCTAAAATCTTGTTGAAAGTCACGTCTGCATGTTAACATCTGTGATCTATGTATCAACTATGCACAGTCTTTTTTTTTTTTTTGTATTCATGTCATAGCATAGAAACCTTCACACGATCACTGTATACACTTTTTGTTTTCAGTCATCATATATTTTTTATTATAACTTATTCATTGTAAATTTGATATTTGTATTAAAACAACCCCTGTAAATCTCTGACAACTGGTTTAAGAATAAATCCTTTATACATTAACACATTCTTGGAAAACCAACCAGTTTATGTTTTGTATCATGTTTGCTTTCACAAATACAAGGAAAAACCACAAATATTGTTTTTAACTCCATGCTAGGTGTTGACTCTAATTTTCAATGCATAAAGCCTACTTGACTCTGTTCTGTCACTTTTCACAGTGCATAAACATCTAATGTACTCTTCATTCAACCTGTTTTCCATAATAATTTTTCAACCTTTTGCCCTGCTCTTGTGTGTGTGTGTGTGTGTGTGTGCGTGTGCGTGTATGCCTCACAGAGAGAGAAAGGGAGGGTAGACAGAGATAATTTTTCTTTTATTAATTGCTTTCGATGTCACTAGTCTATAATTGAAAAGTAACTGAATTTTTACCAATGTTGCAGTTAATCTGTCATCATAACTGCCATCCCAGTTTCTATAAATGTTAGTCTTTGATTATCTTTCCTAATCACCCTACATACATAACACAGCTGAACAAATGTCCCGAAGACTAGTCTTCATCTTCAATGATAAAGAGAATCTTCAGCTCTCTACAAATCTAGGGATGGTACTGTTACTACACATGCACACAAGCCTCCAGAACAAGTCACTGTGACTAACTTACAAATATTCAACCACCAACTTGTTACATCTGGCTCACAGACAAGCAGCTAAAAAAAATTTTAATTTGTCCTAAATTTTGCTGTACTATATCGCAAACAAACAAATATAAGTTTATTCATTTATTGTGATCTTTGTTGCTATTTGAAAATTTGAAATATGTTGTGTAAAAATATTTTTAAATTGACATTTGAATTCAGAGAAATTTTTGTATAATTAAAACTCTAGGTTTACAAGTACAATAACTAAGATTTATCATGTTATTACTAAATCATCTTTCTGTTTTTTTTTTCCAATCCCCTTCAAAGACAGATTTTGCTGTATTCAACACACCAGCTTATTTTTTTCTTTCTCTATATTTATAAACCCTACCTTTTGGTCTTAGTGTAATAATTAAGTTAAGATTAATTATGAACAGCACATACTTCACTCTTTGTTATACAGATCATTTCCAGCTATTTTCTTGTAATTTTAATTTATTCCTTTTTTCCTGTTTTCAATTGTTTCTCATCAATTTTTACCCTTTTGTTTGCTTTTTGATGTGTTTTTATAGCTTATACGGCTTGATTCCCTCTCTTTATACTGGAATAGCAGAACTGAGTTATACGACACATTGCCTCGGGAAAATTCCCTGGTAAGTGCATCTGCTTTTAATATTCTTAATTACATAACTTTTTGAAGCATAGTTAACTTTTGAGTTACCATTTTTTTCTTTTAGTTGCTTTCATTTACGTAAAATTTATTAAAAACAAAGTAAATGTAATGAACCAAGTGAAAAGAAGGACAGTTTTATTTATTTATTTTTAAATAATTAAATAAATTGTGATTACATTTAATGTTGGGAAATGTTTGGACTAGTCACAGATCATTAATCACATGCTTACCTTATAGTAATTTGTTTTCAAGTTTAAACTTATCATTGATGACATAATCCTCATCATTTTAATGATTTGTCAGTTTTCCATACTGACATTTTTTTAATGTATTTATTTGCTTATATATTGTCCTTTTTTTCTTTTTCTTTCAGAAACTATTGAAAGAAAATATTGCTAGTTCAAAATCTACTACAGAGTATACATACAGTGAGTTTATAAATATATACATGCCATTAAAAATACACTATAGCAAATTATAGATACAATTTTGCAACAAAGAAATTATGGTGTTGAACCTCTAATGAAGTTCAGGACATTATTTTATCTTCCTCAAGATAATAGAAAAAAAAAAGTGATTATTCTACATTATGTTAACCATTGAAATGGTGTGCAGCTATTTAAAAAAAAAAACCATCTCAGATCTACCTGTTTGTTTATATTTGAATTATAATAATGAATATGAAATAAGCTTCTTTCAGAGTTAATCTGAGACCATGTGCTGAATCTGAATCAGTTTCATTGTAGAAGAGACATCTCAGCTATTTAAAACACACAAATACAGTTAAATTTGATTTTCATTTATTTTTTTGAGTCTTCAAAATTGTCTTCACACAATTGTGGCCAAGTTACTGATACAGTTCTACTGCAGATAAGCAGGTTTAGAGTGCAGAAGTAAATTGTTACTAGAGATACCATATATATATATATTTATCTTTCCAAACCTCCAAGGCTTTTTGTGATTACCTAAGCAAAATATCAATTCAGAATTGTAATCTACCAAACAATGTATATTATATAGTTTATACTGCAACTAGTGTGAAGGTGCAATGGCCCAGTGGTTAGGGCAGCAGACTCATGGTCATAGGATCGCGGTTTCAATTCCCAGACCAGGCTTTGTGAGTGTTTATTCAGCGAAAACACCTAAAGCTCTACGAGGCTCTGGCAGGGGATGGTGGCGAACCCTGATGTACTCTTTCACCACAACTTTCTCTCACTCTTACTTCCTGTTTCTGTTGTGCCTGTAATTCAAAGGGTCAGCCTTGTCACTCTGAATATCCCCAAGAACTACGTTAAGGGTACACATGTCTGTGGAGTGCTCAGCCACTTGCACATAAATTTCACGAGCAGGCTGTTCCGTTGATCAGATCAACTGGAACCCTCTACGTTGTAAGCGACGGAGTGCCAACAACTGCAACTAGTACTGAGCTATTGATTGCTTTTCAATAGTTTCATCTATGGACACCATGACTTTGTAAATATGAGTCTCTTTATCAGCTAGCTTTTGACTCTTCTTACTCTGTCTTCCTCATATTAAAAAGGTTTCATAAAATATTTTTAAAAAACCCCACTGTTTTCATATTTTTGAAAACTACTTAGACATATATGATCTTGTGATGCACCTGAATATGTTATTAGTGATATTAACTGAAGCCGTTGGATGTTTTGAGTGTTTGAACAATTGGACACCTTCATCCAGGTGACCCAGCTGAGTATGAACAAGCCTTGACTTCTGTCCAGATAGCGCTATGCCTACCATTAGCTTTTCTCTTCTGATTATCAGCCACATGAAGCAACTTCTACTACTTTGGTGGTCAGCTTGATTGCTCTTTACCTCTTGAACTTTGCAATGCCTAACATTTTGTAGAATTTGCAGAGGTAGTCTTGCAAAGCTTCATTTCAATTCATTGAGCATTCTTCCACCAGTTCAGCATTGTTTGCTCTCTTCCTCTCATTGGCCGCTTCTTAGGGAATGGAGAATTCTGATAGAATGATAGGATGACCACCTTAGAAGCTTCTGAGATCTACATCATCTACATTTATTTCATTGTACAGTTAGAAAAGTTTAAAGTAATTTAAACTCTTTCCAAGAATCTAACATGAGCAAATCTACAAACCTTGTCTTTACTTTTAAAATTTATTTAAAGGAAGATTTGATAATGGTTGGTTGTTTATTACTTTAAAATGCTCACCTATTTGATAATTGGCTAGTAAGGTCAGTTTGCCTGTTGAGCTTTTCTCTCGTGTGACCAGAGGTTCCTGTTAATATAATGTCAGTCTAAGTTGCCTGTTGGTCCCAGTTGGGACAACATAGGCATATCTGTTGACATCAGTGTGTCTGTACAGACAGAATGGGCCATTTTGCTTGTTGATCAGTCCAAAAGGTGATAGCATAAGCATGCCTGTCAACACCTATGCATATGGCTGATTTATCAGGCTATTGTATCAGTTAATTGAGCTTAAAGAGGGTGATATATGCCTATCTGTTGATATTGATTTGTCTGGTGTTGGTTGCTGATAAAAACGAACTACCAATTTGTGAATTTTAGCTTTAGTCACTGAGGTACCATGAATGTAGTTAACTTTAGCTATTCATTACAATCTATCTTTTCCAGAAATAATAATAATCTTTTTTTTTTCTTTTTTTTTTTTTTCATCTAGTGATCAAGCCTATATGTTCTGTAGCACACCTGAGATTACACACAAAACCAGA
>NC_142945.1:19632350-19694850 GCF_046866305.1 Octopus bimaculoides | reverse complement strand
TGTATAGAATATATCTATATGTGTGCGTGTCTGTGTTTGTCTCCCCATCACTACTTGACAACCGGTGTTGGTGAATTTACATCCCTGTAATTTCGCAGTTCAACAAACAATATTGATAGAATAATATCCGGCTTAAAAAAAAAGTACAGGGGTTAATTCATTCAGCTAAAAATTCTTTAAGGCAGTGCCCCAGCATGACCACAATCTAATAACTGAAACAAGTAAAAGCTAAAAGATAAAAGATGCTGGCACATAATTTCCTTTTTTATATTCTTAAAGGTAACCAAAAATTGTTATGTGTCTAATGCAAATATATTATGGAAGAATTACCAAGTGTGTGATGATGCATATTAAATTTATTCTTTTTCTCACAAAATATATTTATAAAGTAGGGGTGCATCTTGTGTGAGAGTGCATCTTATTATACACTGGCAAATATAGTGAAAAAAAAAACTTTCTTTATTCTTACAGGTGGAAATATGCTTATGAATGCATTTTGGAGGAAACTGTTCGACGTCGAAGAAAGATGTTTTCCTGGGCTCACATAATAAATCACAGAACTATAATGAAACAATACAAGGAAGCTTACGTTAAGAAACTCTCTCAGAAATCAGTTGCATCAAGCGTTTCAAAAACTATTGCGGTTAGATATGTATTTTAATCAATAGCAAGTGTCTTATTTGGACATGATAACTAACATATAATAATGAAGAATTTATTTTGATAATTTTGTTATTATAGAACTAGTGTTTGGAACATAATTTAACCTGAAATTTTGATTGAAAATTTTGAAACAGAGTTTGTGCTGTAAGTTCAGGGGTAGTCTTTCCATTAGATATTACATTCACTATATAGGAAAGGAATAGTAGTTTCTCTGCATCTGTCTTCTAATGATTATCAACGTCATTGACAAAAAGGAATTTTGCTGTGATGTACATATTTGTTCTGAAATTGGATTGTGTATTTATAAAGAACAACAACCAGCAACAAATGATGGAGTTAGCCTTGATGGCCTCATGACCATCTTAATGCTCCTCTTGGCTTCCTTTTTAAGGTAATAGTTTACAGGCCGGTGGCACGTAAATAGCGCTATTTGAGTGTGACCGTTACCAACATCGCCTTCCTGTCACTTGTGCCAGTGGCACGTGAAAAGTCATTCGAGCGAGTTCGTTGCCAGTGCCGCTGGACTGGCTCCTGTGCAGGTGGCACGTAAAATGCACCATTTCAAGCGTGGCCGTTGCCAGTACCTCCTGACTGGCCTTTGTGCCGGTGGCATGTAAAAGCACCCACTACACTCTCGGAGTGGTTGGTGTTAGGAAGGGCATCCAGCTGTAGAAACTCTGCCAATTCAGATTGGAGCCTGGTGTAGCCATCTGGTTCACCAGTCCTCAGTCAAATCGTCCAACCCATGCTAGCATGGAAAGCGGACGTTAAACGATGATGATGATGTCCTCTCTGTTGCCAATCCTTTTAGTTGCCTCTTGTGATGAAAGGGTTCAGTGTACCAGTTCTAAAATCAGTATACACAAAATGATTCCTTATCTAAAGCTAGAATAGTATTTTATTATCTTATTGCTGTTTCTTTTCTCATTTTTAATAATCAGTTATTTACTAATTTCATTTCAGGAATCGGAAAAATATCTGGATATCTTTTGTATCCTTCTGATGAGACAACAAGCAGAAGTAGAGGTAGGTTTCACCCTTCTAACCTAGAAGTTTCTTTCTTTTAAACATAATCACAAGATTGTAAGGAATGCCAAAGAATAATGTAAGACACCTACATTGCCTAAAACATGGAAGGTTTAACCCTTTAGCATTTAAAGCAGCCATATTCAGCCGAAATATTCTACCTGTTCTATGATCAAACTGGCCAGATCTGGCCTCTCACACCAACCCTTCAATATCATTCTAAAAATTAAGTTATCCCTTCAAAATCTCAATGCCACAACATAATGCTGGATTAATATAAAACTGAGAATAAATAAGCATTACTTCTGACAGAATAATGTGAATGCTAAAGGGTTAAATAGCAGTTCAGTAGTTTCCTTGATGTAACCATAATGTGAAAAATTTAAGGTTTCTTTTCAAGTTACACCTTTTTTTCAAGTTACACCTTTTTTAAAGCCTGCAAGACGTCATTAACTGGAGAAAACTTTCTTTTAAAGGCTGCCAAACTAGAAGTTGTCAAAGCCAACCAGAAGAGTAAAGGGTGGTTTGGAGGCTGGTTTAGCTCTGAAACAAGAAGTCCAGAAAAGCAAGAGAGCAAAGGAATACGTAAGCTTTTATTTCATTTTTAATCCCTTTTCTTTTTTCAGTAGTATCTCAAGTATTATATGTCAAGTGTTGTATCACCCTGCAGATGTTGCTTTACATTTTGCAATAGAGCATTTAAACTTTTAATCATTCTCTAAATGAGAATTTGCTACTGATTTGAGTGAAGAGCTGACTGAGACCTTGCCTTCATTCACTAAACATGTAGGCTTCAGCCCTACAATAAGTAAACCTGAAAAATATATTTCATAAGAGCATCAAGGCAAATGTTGGAATAGAAGATTGTAAAAGTTAACAGAAGAAAACATGATCAAATGAATATATATCTATTTTCTATACATTAGAAAATAAAGGAAAGGTAGACATTTAATGAAGCTAATAGATTACAGCAGTTGTTCTCTTAATAATTGTCTGAATTTGTGAGTATTTTGGTCAATGGAACATTGGTCAGTGAACTACTAATATAAGACAAACCATATCATGTCCATCCATCCATCTTTTCTGCCCATTATTCTTGGAAGTGTCATGAGAGTAAAACCTTCAGGCACTTCCTCCATAGGGTCCTATCAGAAGCAACTGTCATTTCACTTTCCAGTTGGATTCCCAAGCATGACCAAGACTATGGATACTATCCAACCATCTCATTCTTAATCTTCCTCCCAGTTTTCCTCCCTTATTTTCTAGGGGAAAAAAAATTTGTTTCAACTTTATTGAACCTATGAGACAGATGAAGATTTTAAAATTCTTAAAAACATCTGTCACATAGGCTTAGGGCTTTAGATACATTGATGAACAACATCAAAACTATGTACAGTTCATGATTTCTTCAAAACAATTCTTGCCAGGAGCTTGCTTCTACTAAATGTCGTTTACCATAAAATTATTAATTTTTTCAAGTACCTTCATTCAGATATTATTCAGTTTGTTTTAATTAATCAATTGAAAACTGGGTTCCTTTCAGGAAGAGTAATCCTGAGCCAGCATGTAAATATTTGAATTTACACAGCCATCAACTTATAGAAAATAACATATGTAAAAATATTTAAATAGAAATAATACTGCTGGAATGATTTTCTTTAAGACTTAATCTTTTTGTTTTGTAAAATATTATTTTGAACAGTTTGGTGTATTTTTGTCAGGTTCTACATTTATTTAAATGTGTTCAAGCCGAAATTGAATGCACAAGCTTTCATTTCATGTAGTAGACCAGTGTTGCTCAAAAGAAATGAGTGAGGTGGGGGGAAATCAAGGGATTGGAAAGTGGATCAACAAATTGCTTTGTTTTTATAAAATTACTATGGATTTTGACTTTTTAAACTTTTCAAAGCATGGTGAACTAAGAAGAATTAAATGCATGCAGAGACTCTACTTAGTCCCCATATTAATAGTGATGGAGTGGACGTTGGATTGAAGATTCACTCATAAATTTCCTTTTGTTGAGGTGGAGTTGATATTTCTCAGTTTGAGAACCATTGCTTTAGAGCATGCTTTATTATATGGTATTAAAGCTTGGAATCATGTGCGAACTGGTTTGTGAATTCAGTCCCAGTTTGAACACATGTACAAAAACATAAAATTTATTAAGCCAATAGGATGGATTACAATGTGGTTGCTTGACCTGTTAGAAATAGCAACCAAATCTCACTCAAATCACTTCTTAAAAGGAAGAACCCTTTCAAGAATTTAGTCTAGATATACCAGAAACATGTGATGATCATGGCTCGATTGCTTTTGATCATGGGTTTGGCCAGTCAGGTCCAACTTAGAGTTAAACAACAACATAACAAATATGTGCCCTGTTGGCAAATGCAGACCAAACTGTTGAAAACTTGTTCAACAGCCAAAAATGTTAATCTATCAGTGCTATATTGATTTTAAAACATTTGGCAGAGATAACACTGATGTCTTTGACATGCTCTGTTCTTTGTAGAGGATCAGTTCTATGAATTGTACACACCTGAAGAAAAGGCCCGTCTCTATGATGCCATTGGTTATGAAGAAAATGTGAATGAAGGCATTTTCCCAAAGGAGGTAATGTTTTCAATTTATTGCATTAGCATTTGTTTTAGGGGGGAAAAGAAAAAAAAATGTATCTCCTGATCCAATTTTGTTAGCAATATTTTTGCTCTAACTCCTAATCTGCATTGGATGATCATGTATGTGTATGCTTGTATAGATGTATATACAGTTTGATGGACCTAATCAATGTTGATTAACATATCTGTTGCATCTATTGCAAGATAGCTTCACAAGCATTCAAGAATCAATACAGATTGATGATTAAAGAATAGTGCATGAAAGAAATTACATTTATTTGATGTAAATAATATCCAAATTTGCTAAACTCAGTTGGGTGTTTAAATGAAATGTTTAAAGAAGTCCATTCTTAAAAATACTATTTTGTTTTTAAATGAAAGTGTGTGTATGCATGTGCGTGTGTGTATGCATGTGCGTGTGTGTATGCATGTGCGTGTGTGTGTGTGTGTGTGAGAGAGAGAGAGAGAGAGAGAGAGAAAGAGAGCAATAACTAATGCAAAAAAAAAAGATTTGTTCAGAGCCACTTTGAATATTTCCATTAAAGTATCATTTCAATATTAAACTTCAGTATATTGCTGTCCAATTGGTCACCAAGTTGAACTGCCTAGCCGTTGTTATCAAAGATGATGACAAAAAGTAAGAAACCATTTTTTTCCCTTCAATCTTGTAATGCAATTTTGCTTGAAGATTTGTGATATGTTTTTCTCAATATCTTCAACTTATTTCAATGAAATTGATTTAAATGCCAATACAGAGTTGTCTACACTGTGCATTTAATATTATTGTAATTTTTTTTTTTTCCTTTTTAACAGTCACTTTGATATTATGAAGCTGCAGCTGAATGAAGTGTTTTCATCTGTATCCCAGAGGCCATCTGCTAATGCCATTTTGTAAGTATTTTGTATTTTTTATTTTAATGTCCATTATTTAACTTGACTATTTATTTGTAGTAGTTTAGAAATAATTCTAGAATCATTCCTGAGAATGAAATTCAATTTAGATTTCGTTTGTAATCCAAACCAGACAACAGTATAACATAATATACCAAGCCTGGTATTCATGCCAGTCACTAAATATTTATAATCATCACATTGATAATTTAACAAATTGGTCTTCTAAAATGTTTATATTTTAATCTATATTTTTGAAATAGTTGATGATTTACATGAAATTATTTTATTTTCTAATAGTTAATTTAGAATTGGCTTTTTCATGTACTGTAAAAGGAGTGTTAAATATTTCATAAAACCTTCATTAGCTAATCATCATCCTTTTGCATCTATTTTCCATATTTGCATGGGTTTGTTAGGTCTTTTCCAGTACAATATTTTGTCACATATTATGGTCCCTTGTCAATTCCTTTGTGATATTATGACTCTTGAACGCAGCCTTCATCACTTCTTCTCATGTCATTCTTATCCTTCTTCTTCTGTGGGTGCCATCCACTCAGATCACTTGACACTTCATTACCAAACTGTAATTTCCATACACATAACATGTGTCCAGTGAAGGCATGTGGCATAGTGGTTAGAGTTTTTGGCTCTCAATCATATGGTTGTGAGTTCATTACTGGTGGCACATTGTATACTTGAACAAGGCCCTTTATTCCATGTTGCTCCAATCCACTCAGCTGGAAAAAATGGATAGTACCTGTATTTCAAAAGCCAGCATTGTCACTTTCTGTATCATGCTGAATCTTCCTGAGAACTAAGTTAAGGGTACACATGTCTGTGGAGCTCTTGGCCACTTGCATGTTGTGAAGATGTGTGGCTTAGTGGTTAGGGCTTTTGGCTCATGACCATAAGGTCATGAGTTCAATTCCTGGCAGTATGTTGTGTCCTTGAGCAAGATACTTCATTTCTACACTACTTTTCAATAACCCTTTCAGAATTGATTTTGAAATTACCATTTAGTTGCACATTCATCTCATTATAGCACTATACTGATATGTCTGTTCACCAAAACATTACATGAAATGACAGCAATGCATTAGGAATTTGACTAATTTGAGGAAAAGTTTTAGCTTCCTCCCTGGCAATTTGCCCCACTTTCTGTTGTACACATAACACTAATATATAGAGCTGTACAAAAGCAAGAGATTACAAAACTCCAAGTATGTTAATGCTAATGGAATATCACTCAGGATCAAAATAACTACATTGCGAGGCAATTTTTATTGTTAGCTTGAACTGTAGCTAGCAAACCTTATCATAGAGCAAGTAAAATTTGATTAGATATTTGTATTATATCAGTCATACTAAGATGGCGAGCAAACAGAATTGTTAGCACACTGGGAAAACTGCTTAGCAGTATTTCATCCATCTTTACATTCTGAGTTCAAATTCTGCTGAGATCGGCATTGCCTTTCATCCTTTCGGGGTCAATAAAATGAGTACAAGTTGAACACTGGGGTCAATGTGATCAACTAGGCCCCTTCCCCAAAATTGCTGGCCTTGTGCCAGAATTGAAACCATTATATTAGTCACACACTTACTGATAATTTAGTCTAACAGGCTGTTAATGTTTAATCTCTCTTTGACTTTTATTCTCAGAGTCAATACTTCTATGAAGCAATTGACAATATTTGGGTCACCACAAAACAAACTCGTCCCAAAAATGATGAACTCAAAGATGACTGAAGGTGATTCATCTCCTCTGTTGTCTGTCAAAATTGAAACCAATCCTCTTGACGGTAGCTGTGATACTAGAGTTAGTGTGAATGCTGAGCCTCTACAGATAATCTATGATGCTGTAAGTTATCTTTTAAATATTATTTGTTATTAGAAACTTAATTAATTATATGTTCATCTCTGTCTCTCTCTCACTCTCTCCTTCCTCTTTCTCTCTTTCCCCCTCCCCTCTTTCTCTTTCTCTCTCTCTCTCTCTCTCTCTGATATGTGCTTATTAGAACCACAAGAGAACATTAGAGGGACTAAGATAGTATACTGCCTTACTATAAATGCTGTACGATAACTAGAATCAGCTTTACCTTTTATATTTTGGTGTTGATAAAATAAATTGACAGTTTATTTAATGATTTTGATTCAATAAACTACAATATACTTCTCCAAAACAAAACAAGAAATAGTTGTTAGCATATTGAACTTGTACTGATTTATTGGTACATATTTTTTTCCTGGTGTTCGACGCATTTCACAATTCTGTGATGGTTGTTTTTTCAGTAAAGAAAACAAATAAGCAATCTAAAAAAACAAATCCCCAGTTCATCATATAAAGCCTTCAATAACATACAAAATCTAAAACTAAATCCACTGTAACTTTACCTCACTGAAGAAGACTGGCTAAGAAATTTCAAAATTTACAACACATCAGAACATCAGAGAGATGTTCGAAAGTAACACCACATTTTACATATTTTATCACCAAGATGGCAGGCACACAATTCAGTTCTTATAACATTCCACACATATGTGAAAAGTCTTACAAAGAAAGGACTGAGTAGTTTCTAAAGGTCAGAATAGAGGATTTTTGGTAAGTCTGTCCCAAATATTCTACTTGTTTTATGTTCAAACTGGCAAGATCTGGCCTCTCACACCTACCCTACAGTGTCATTCTGAAAATAAATAATAATCATCATCATTTAACATTCATTTTCCATGCTGGTATGGTAAGATGTTTTTACTGGAGCTGGTAAACCAGAGAGCTGCACCAGGTTCCAGTCTGTTTTGGCTTGGTTTCTATGATTGCATGCCATACCTACAGCCAACCACACCATAGAGTGTACTGGTTGACTTTTACATCTCATTGGCATGGGTACCTGTTACATATCACTGGCATGAGTACCTGTTGCATGTCACTGGCATGGGTACCTGTTACATATCACTGGCATGGGTACCTGTTACATATCATTGGCATGGGTACCTGTTACATATCACTGGCATGAGTACCTGTTGCATATCACTGGCATGGGTACCTGTTACATATCATTGGCATGGGTACCTGTTACATATCACTGGCATGAGTACCTGTTGCATGTCACTGGCATGGGTACCTTTTACGTGTCACCTGTACAGAAGCCTTTTATGTGTCACTGGCATATGTCACATCATTTAAATCTTGAAGCTATGAGATAAACTATGATTTATTCAAAAGAATATGAATATATAAGCATTACATTTGGCAGAGTAATCTGAATATTAAAGGGTTGACACAGACTTGATAACCAGTGTTGGTTTGTGTATATCCCCATGACTCAGTAGTTCAGCAAAAGAGACCAATAGAATAAGTACCAGACTTTAAAAGATAAGTATTCAGGTTGATTTGTTTGACTAAACCCTTCAAGGCAGTGCCCCAGCATGACCACAACCCAATGACTAAAATGAGTAAAACAGAAAAGACAGTTTAAAAAATGGCACTTGAAAAAGAAGAATCAGAATATATTGATTAAGATGTAATTTTATTTTTGGAAAAAAATGATCAGGATACTAAAGAAATGATTCACCTTCCTAAAACAATAAACATGTTAAAAAAGTTATTTGTTTGATAACAATGTTCTGCTAGATAAATCTTTCCCTCTGTCTATTTATGTCTTCCTCTTTTACTAAATTTATTTACTCTATACTATCCTTCTTTAAATTCAGTCAGACCTCTTTCTTCCTTCACACTCTTGCCACCTACTCAACTTCATATCTTGTACTAAATCTTTGAGAAATTTCGCTCTAAGGAAGGAAGATTCAACAAATTTCTTCCCTCTTTCACCACTAATTGACAACAATTCAAACTGTTGTTGAATAGTATTAATAATATTTAATCTTATACAGTTCTCTCTGTAACGTCATTCTATGCGGGTCTGTGTGTGTGTGTGTATATATATATATATATATATATATGACAATGGTTACTACTCTGTCTTTGATTTGTAAATTAAGAAATAATTATTTTAACTATATAACTATATACTTTTTTCTTTCTCTTTGGAACCAGATATTTGTATCTATTAAAAGTGAAATATATTTTGAAATCATTTTCAATAATGTATTGTTTTTGTCATTTTCTTATTTAAAACAGAACATTGTTATTATTTTTTCTAGGTAACTGTCAATGCCTTGGCTGTATTTTTCAAACCACCCGAATCAGTCTATTTGAAACAGTTAGTGTGAATTACTTACTTTCATTAAATTTTTTTGTGTGATAAAAAAATCACACAGTAAGTAGAAAATGTCTCAATTATTCAGATTTTTAAAAAGAAATTAAGAGATTTATTAAATATTTTAGCCACAGTAAGTACAGATGAATAAAATGACTTTGGCAGATCTATTGTTTCTGGAGTAGTGAAGATGGATATTTGGTAAAAATGTTGAATATGTGCAAAAAAAGAAGTTAGTAGCAGCAGTGAGCACATGTGTTGGTGAGCTGATTGTGTGAGTTTGTGCATTTGTATCTATTGAGGGGTGTAGGTGTGGAAGAAGTAGCAAAGAAATTAGAGAAAAAAATAAATAGTTGTTGATACCAAAAGGAGAGAATGCTCCCAGTTGGAAAATCAGTTTGTGTTCATGGAGTAGCATGTGGGAAAGGGACCATGGTGCAGGAATAAACCAAAGGCAGAAAGGTGATGATGGGAGTGGCCTATAGAAGTTAAAATGTGTGCGATGAGTTTACAAGGGCCCAAGGTTTTAGGACGTTATCAAGGAGGTGTTCTCTGAATTAGTCTTCCATATGATAAATTTAACCTATAAGGGGAGTAACTTAAATAACTCAAGTAAATCAAAATCTTTGTATTAATGAGAAATATTTTCCGCTTTGTCGATTGCAAAAGGACCTCATAACTTTTCTTTTCTTTTTATATTTCACAGGTTGTCACAAGCAGCAATGGCTAAATTTAATGAGGTGAAACAGCTATCTACCACTGGACTAAAACATGCAATTGAGCAACACAAATTCACTGACATTTGTGTTTATTTGAAGTCTTCTTATGTAATCGTTCCTGAAAGTGGCTTCAATCGCAAGTAATTATCTATTCCTTCTTTTATAATTATGCAATTTATTTTTGAAACATATGTAAGAACAACATAAATTTGACTCGAAAGAGCTTTTGTTTTATAGTATCAGTGATCTGTGGATGTGGTGTACAATGTGCTGTTTTTTTGTTCTCTGTAGTTTGTGAAGAAATTCAAGCTCACAGGACTGGTGTAGTCAATGATGGATTTAATATATTGTTTGTTGACATTTTCTGTTGGTCAAATGCACAAGTTGAAAGTGTGTTAGTATGTTGCTTTTGCTCCTGTGTGGTCTGAATGCTGAGGTGAATGAGGAGAGCGGTAACAATGACAACCTTGCAGAATCATTAGCATGCTGGGCAAAATGCTTAGCAACATTTCCTCTGGCTTTACTTTCTGAGTTCAAATTCCGCCAAGGTTGACTTTAGCTTTCATCCTTTCGGGGTCAATAAAATAAGTACCACTTATGTACAGGGGTTGATGTAATTGATTTACCCCTTCCCCCAAACTTGCTGGCCTTGTGCCAAAATTTGAAGCCATTATTATTATTATTATTATTAATTATTATTATTGTGGCAAGCTGGCAGAATCATTAACACAATGGACAAAATATTTAGTAGCATTTCTTCTGTCTTTATATTCTGAGTTCAAATGCCACCTTTGCCTTTCATCCTTTTGGGATCAATGAAATAAGTACCAGTTGAACACTGGCATTGATGTAATCAATTATTCTTCTTCTCCCAATTTTCAGGCCTTGTGCCTACACTTGAAAGTTTTTATCATAATTATTATTATTATTATTATTAAGTCGGTGAGCTAGCAGAATCGTTAGTACATCAAGAAAAATGTTTTGCGGCATTTCGTCCATCTTTACATTCTGAGTTCAAATTCCACCAAGGTCGACTTTGCTTGTCATCCTTCCAGGGTCAATAAAATAAGTACCAGTTGAACACTGGGGTTGATATAATTTATTCATCCCCTCCCCCAAAATTGCTGCCTTTGTGGAAAAATTTGAAACCATTATTATTATTATTATTATTATTATCATTAAAATAATGTACTGATATGTTTTGCATCTTTTCATCAGCACTGTTTTGTATCTAGGGCCAGGTTTCTTAATTTTTTATGGCTTAGCCCACTTAGTTATAAATAGGTACCATAGAGGTATATTTCATGGCTATGTGCATGGTATAATTGACAAGTGTTTCATTACCTTACAATGAGTGCTCTCTTCAAATTTTCTTATGATCAAAGTCTGTGATAGTGTCCCAAAGAGAGAAATGCTTTCCAAAGCACTTAGTACCTTGAAAACTGAGATAATCTTCAATAAATCTTTGATACATCCCAGCAAGTGGAGTGGATAAAAAGTGAAATATCTGTTTATTATTTATTTTTTCAGTTAAAAGAAAAATGCATAATGAGTACAGTTTCAACTCCCTAATGTAATCTCCTTTTTTCATCTAGAAATGCTCGTCGACTTATCCTAGACCTTGGTAACTTGAAAGTAAACAGTGAAAAAAACACCTCAGATATCAGTGTATCACAGGTAATTATTATATATTTCACAGCATTGCACAGTTTGCACAAACAAACCACTAATTTGTGTGTAATATTATATTTGAAATACTTTCACACAGGTCTAATACAATATTCCATAATATTTAAAACAGCAAGCAAGTAGACAGAAATTGTAATAATGTGCTAAATTACCCTTAAAGTAATTAGTTTTTAGCTTTTACAGTTTGAATTCAAAGCTTGTTGCCTTGAATAAATCACCTCAAGAATGATTAAAAAGCAGATAAATATCAGTAATGCACTGGGTTTAATCAGTTCTCTTGCAAAAATATTTGGTCTTATACTTATCAAAAAGGGATCAATATTTAGTGTGGTTTAACAGCTGTGTATATATTTTATATTCAGCACATAGTTATCACATGATTATTATTAATCACATGTCACTTAATTTCATCTTACTCTATTATATAGTCCTTGTGTTGTGTGTGTGTGTGTGTGTGTGTGTGTGTTCATTCAAATTATGAATAACTTCAAATAATTAGGTCTATTAATCATGTGCTTAACTTGTCTTCTGTGACCACTCACAAATATTCTATATCAACGCTGTCATAGCTACAGTATATTTTGAATTTGCTCATAATATAGCTTTTGATTTGTAAAGAAGTTGTTTGCTAAAGCTGTAACTGTTTACATTGGCAGGTCAACTGTATACAAATTGGGATCAAAAGGCTCTCAGACTAGTTATGTTTTACAAAAAATAACTTATTTACCTAAGTTCTAATATTATCTCTTTCGAAATAGTCTCCTTGCACAGCAATACACCAGTCCCAGCATTTCTGCTACTTTTGGAATCTGGCCTGGAAGTTGTTTTCCTTAGGCATTCGAGGACCTTTTGTGATTCTTGACAATGGTGTTAAATCAGCAACCTTTGAGCTGCATTTTCATCTTGAGGAAGAGATGGAAGTCCGCAGGTGCTAAACCTGGTGAATAGGACAGGTGCAGAGGCGATACTATGTTGCTTTTGGTGAGAAACTCACAACTGAGGAGAACTCAGTGACAAGGTGCATTGCTATCACGGAGAATCCAATTTTTCGTGCTCCACAGATCTGGTTACTTTTGATGAATGTTCTCCTTCAAATGCTTCAAAATATCGCAGTAGAACTCTTGATTGATGGTCTGGTCCTGGAGGATGAATTCTCAATGCACAATACCACATTTCCAGAGATGATGCTCATGTCAGATCTTCCAGATTGCTCATCATCTTCCAGGGACATTCTTCCACTTTTGAAATGCCTGTGCCACTCAAAACATTGCATATGACCCATTTCCTCATCACCATAGGCTTACCAAAGCATGCTCGATGTCCCTGTAGCAGATTTCCCAAGTTCAACGCTAAATTTCACATTGGCTCTTTGTTCCTGTCCATGACAAAATCGCAGACTACAGCATACACATGATTACAAAAGCACAAATTTCACAACTTGCAAAGTAAACACAGCAACGATGTCACTTGGCACACTGCCTTATAAAGACACTGTTAACTTTCACTATGCATGCAACCATGTGCTGCCATCTGTTGGTGCTCTACATAGCTAGTCCGGAAACTTTTTGATACCACTTAGTAGTTTTTACAAAAAGTTAGCTAAGAGAAATGACTCAAGTGGACCATTGGCATGAATTTAGATAATTCAGGTTGGTGATGATGTACTGGATGATATATGCCAAAAACAATATCCTCAGTGAACTGAAATTTACCTCTTAGCTGGAGAAAGAAAACAAAAACCTAGTTTAGGGACTGTCAAAGAAAAAGGAAAATACTTTTTTTTAAAATTTTTTAATTAATTTCACACAAAATTTAATTTTCATGTTTAGTGGGGGGGATCTCTTTGTTGGCAGATAAGGAAAATAGCTTATGCAGATGCATAGACATTTTTTGGCTACTCATGTGATCTAAGAACAGATTGAATAAAGGAACACCCAGGAGGCAAGACCTCTAAATCCTCAATTCTTTTTTTCTTTTTGCCTAGAATAATATCTAAGCTTCTTAAAACTTTTTTTTATATTTTCTAGTCAACAGTTGAAGAATTGCTCCAGTCAGCCTACGACAAGTTCAATATTCAACTTGACAATATTCAAATGTTACTTGTTAAGCCAGGTAAAACTTTTACATTATATTCAGTATTGCCAGCCTTCATTTTTGTTTTTAGTCTATATACATATATGAAGTATAGCAGCATGTAAAATTTACTATCTAAAGCCAAATTTCTCCGTGTATTTTGAATACAATTAATTTTCATCACTAAAAAACAGTACACACACACACACACACACACACACACACACAAGGTGTATTTAAAAAGTATCCAACTTTACTTTTCCTGCCAAGACCAATGGTGCATGAGTAAAACCCTTGCACATGCAGGAAAATTTTTGCACTGGTAGGCCATGTCAGTTCCTGGCTGTTATGCCTAGAGTACTAGTGCAGTGTGCACTCGGCAGATTTTTGTTTTCACCGAACATACTGAGCAGAGATATTGCTACAAGTTTTACCAAAAGCTTGGTGATACTCAAGCTCAAACCATCCAGAACACTCAGCAAGCTTTTGGCGATGATGCCAGGGACAAAACTCAAGTCAAGAATTAGTACAACTGCTCCAAACAGAGCTATACCTAATGGGGAACAAGGTACACTCAAGTAGGCTTCCGCAAGCTGAAACGAGGAGCTGATTGAGAAGGTTTGGCAAATAGTCATGGAAGACCATCATGTAACAATCCAGGAAGTTACTCATGAAGTGGAGATAAGCACAGGATCCATTTTAACAGAGTATATGTGCATGCAAAGAATGTGAGTAAAATTTGTCCCCAAAGTGGGGAAGCAAACTCCACATGGAAATCACTCAGGACATGCTGGACTATACAAACCATGACACAGACTTTGTGAAGACTATCATCACTGGTCATGAAACATGAATTTATGGTCTCTGCTCGATGCAGTCAGTCATGTTGCATGAAAATGAAAATTCAATAAGCACACATTGCATGTCTGTACTCTCAGCATATCAGCTGGGAACTGATGCAGCTTACTGGCACAAAAATTTTCATGGATGTGCATTCAAATACTAAGGCCATTATTATCAACTCTTTCCACTCCAAAAATGTGTGGCCTTATGCTTATGTTTGCAATTATTTCTTTTAATTATCATTATAAAAATAAACTGTTATTTATTTTCTCTATTTTGTTGTATCATAAAGGAGAGGATTGGCAATCTGCCAGAAAAGAAGGAAAATCAAAAATGCACATCTTGGAACCTATTTCTATCAACTTGCTATTTCAAAAATGCATGTTTGATAATCAAGTACAACTTGCTAAGTAAGTGAAGACATTTTCTTTATTCTAATTAACCTTTTTATCTATTTATTTATTGAAATAAAAATTAAAGGTGTTTTATTTTTATGGTTGTCTCCCCTGATCAGTTTTGCATCACTCTGGGAAAGGAATATGGAACATTGTCTCTTCTAAAAGGAGAGATGTCACCAAAGCGTTTGAATACTTTCCAAATGTTGTATGATCAACAGATCTTGGGAACTTTTCCTGATATGCTTCTAATGAAAGGTAGACAGATTGTGACAGATTTTGATTAACATTCTCAAAATTCCTTGTCTTGCAAGTTACTTGGTACCCTTGTTGGTGCTGGTACTGTGTAAAAAGCATCCAGTGCACACTGTAAAGTGGTTGGCGTTTGGAAGGGCATCCAACTGTAAAAATCGTGCCAAAACTGACTTTGCCTGTGCTAGTGCCACGTAAAAAGCACTGAGTCCACTTTGCAGAGTGGTTGATGCTAGGAAGGGTATCCAGCTGTAAAAACCCTGCCAAAACAGACACAGAGCCTAGGGTAGTCTTCTACCTGGCCAGCTCCTGTCAACCGTTTTACCCATGCATGCATGGAAGATGGACGTTAAATGATGATTCTCTACCTTTATGTTCCTGTTTTTGGAAGCTGGTGCTATACTTGCAGAGTAGTTGTTCCTCTGAAGGGTTTTCTTTATTTTGATCATCACTTTTTTAGTGTATGTTGGAGAAGCACTTATGAGTTATGCTTGATGCTGTAAGCCACAGGTGATCCCTTAATGCTGTATGGATGGTGGGAATCAAAATTCAAGTATTGTCTGGTAAATGTGAACTTGTGATATACAGACATCATGAGTCCACACTCTGAATGTGTTATCAGCACATTCAAAAAGGCCAATTTATCTATCGTCCTTTTCCTTTTCAGTTGTGAACTGTATTGAAAGTCTTGTTGCGTATCTATAGCTCAGTAACAATTCTTCTTTTAGAGAAGGAATTTCTTGTGCAATTTTCTGATTATCTTTGATGGTTTTTTTTTGGTTTTTGTTTTTGGTTTTTTTTTTTGGTGGAAGATAGCATATATGTTTGAATTCCCCCATCCCCAAAAAATCTTCCTATAATGTAATTACAATCTTGGAATAAGTTCGAGTATTACAGCAAGCTGAAGCAAAATCTTCATTCCCCTTTCCAGTTTTATGAATAAATGACTAATTATTCATATCTATTTGATTAGAATGAAAGCCTTTGGAGAGCTGCCATTACTGAGTCTGAGTATCTCTGACCACAAACTACAAGCAATTCTTCAACTCCTTCAGAGTATTCCTTTTCCTGAATCTGAACCTCCACCTCCAGAAGAAGACATTTTTAAGGTGAGTAATATGGTGAGGAAAAAATACACAGTGATGGAAATGATTATAAACGACGACTACTGCCTACAACAGCTTACTTTTAAATTCCTTCTTCAGTGACTACCTCCAATATGGCTGCCATAACATTAGATACCCTAGTGACTATGAACCAATGAAAGAGCTTCTGTGCAGTCATTTGACTTGTCAGAAATAGCAGCCAAATCACACCCTGTTGTCTTGAAAAACATACAATATAATAGTCCTAGATGCAATACATTTGAATGAAGAAATATATAGGCAGGTTTGAAATGTCTGAGTATAAGCCTGCACAATCAGAGCCAACCTGAGACTAGAAAATAACAGTTCCTTGTGTTACATAGATGTTCTTACACTAAAAGACTTTACCAAAAAAGGAGAGGTCACACTCTGAAGACCAGAGAACTTAGTAGAATTGATGCAATGATTTAAATCCATATTAAAAAAAGGAAATGAAAAAGATTGGGTTTTGTTGACTTTTATTCTTATAAACAATTGCTTTATCTCTAGCTTTATTTTACTGAAAACAGAATAAAACTGAATTGAATAGATACTCTTTGTCAGTTTAGAAAATAAATTATTGAATTGTTATAAATTTTCAAAATTATACAAAAACGATAGATTAGCAGTATATTGTTATTATTTTACATCTATTTTTACATATTAGTGTGGGTTTGTTCCAGTTCAGTACTTTGCCACTTGTTGCAGTTATTGATTCCTTCATCTGATGCAGGAAACAACAAGAAAAACTGCCATTCTTTGCCATATTTTTCAATGTGTGTATGTGTGTGTATTTCATTTTTTTCTTTTTTTTTTACATGAATGATATTAAATGTTACAACTAGAAATCACAATGAAATAATGTACCTTCTTTCTAATGACTACAGTTAGTGACTAAAGGTATTAAAACAATTTTTTGTGTTTTTCTCCATTTTCAGGGCCCCAGTCAACTACCATCTGCAAGTGCAAACATTTCGACAGCAACTTTACAAGTGAGTTATATGGATTTATATTTCTTATTCTCAGTAATATTCTTGAGTTTTGAAATTTAAAATAGAATTCTTAAAGCCTAAAATTGATATTGGATATTAGAAGCTTTATGGAGTGAAAAATTATCATTTAAAAGACTGTAATATATGATATATTTATTGTACTGAAGGATCTTACTATAAACTCATATGTACAATATTAGTTTCAAATTTTGACTGAAGGCCAGCAATTTCAGGGGAGGGGGCAAGGTGATTATATCAACCCCAGTGTTTAACTGGTACTTATTTCACCAACCCCAAAAGGATGATAGGCAAAGTTGACCTCAGTGGAATTTGAAGTCCATGTGTACAGTATTAAAACTTGCATTTTAAACATTAGTATCCTATATGATATTGAAAGAAAAGAATTTTTTTTTCACTTTATTTTCCCTTCATCATTTTAACTATACTAGGAGCTTAGTTTTTGGGAATTCTGTATATATGAGTAAGGGCTGAGCTTATGTTTTTACTGTTGGAGAAACCAGTTTTTACTGTTGGATGTCCTTACTACTGTCATATTTATGAAATGTAACTTGGTAAGCTTTGCCTACAAACATCTTAACGGTTGTAGCAGAGTTTGAGCTTGTAACCTGGTTCCATTGGAACAGCACTTACAGTGTGGATCCATCTTCTAAAGGGAAAGCAAACTACTCTACCAAACTTGCCCAAGGCACAGTCTTTATAACCAAGTTCTCCCTCAGCAGTTTTAAATCGTTATTCAATTCAAATTGAAGACTTTCTGCTAATTCAACTTGAATTGTAACAGAATTTCTATTGCAACAACCACAACAGCTTGTAGCTGGTTGTTCACAATAAATATTGAAGAAGATATTGTCAATAGATTGACTTATTTCTTTAACCCTTTAGCATTTAAACCAGTCATATCATCATCATCATCATTCAACATCTGCTTTCCGTGCTAGTATGGGTTGGGATAGTTTGACAGGAGCTGGCTAGGCAGAAGACTGCACCAGGCTTCAGTGTCTGTTTTGGCTGGATGTGGACTGAGTGCTTTTTATGTGGCACCAGCACAGGTGAGGTCAGTTTTGGCATGGTTTTTACAGCTGGATACCCTTCAGTGTGGACTTCATGTCTTCTTAGTGACACCAGCAATGGCAGAGTTACCAAAGTAACTTGCAAGACAAAGATCCTTTGAGAGGGGAGGGGCTATTGGAGGCAGTGACCTTGTGCCAGGTGATGAAATATTCTGCTTGTTTTATTTTTAAACCAACCAGATCTGGTCTGTCATACCTACCCTGTAATGTCATTCTAAAAATAAACAGCCACATCATTAACATTTTGAAGCTACAAAATAATGCATGATTAATCAAAAAGAATGTGAATAAACAAACATTACATTTGACATAATAATCTGAATAATATAAGGTTAAATAACATGTAACTAAAACCCTTCTTGTTTTATGTTTGTCTAGTCACAACCAGAAACTAAAAAGTCTATGGTTTCAAGATCCTCTGCAGACTATATCAACCTTACTGATATGGAACTGAAATTTGAAATCAAAGAGGTAAATAACTTGAACTCTTTAATGCCTATCCATTATTTCCACAGATTATCATGACGGTTTTTTTTTACTTACTTAAATTGTCTTTGTTTCTATCAGGTCCGACTAAAGATTGCACAGACAATAAAGGGCAAAGAACTTCCTCTACTAGACTTCTTTGTCTTAACTCTTGGTACTAATGTTGTTCTGAGAACATTTGACATGTCAGTCGGTGCTTACCTAGGTGGAATTTACCTTCAGCATCAGGATTTCTCCTGTAAGTAATTAACTTCTTTCTATTTAAGTAAGATACATAATTTTTCATATCTATGGATAGAAAATCATGCAAGATCTCAGAATTTTTTCCTCTTGTTTCTTCTCTCTATCAATTTGGAAAAGCCAGGTATATATTTTTTCAGAATAAGTTAGTTGTTGTCACTACATATTCTTAGTATTGTCTATTCTTTTCTGTCAGTAGACTAGTATCATTTGGGTTGCTCTTAAGCAAACACGTGATTTAATTTATTCTTTGAACCTTAAAGTAAAAACTCAGATCCAGTTGCCTGAAGAACACATGTATATCAGCATGATTTCTAACAATGACTTACTGCTTCAGATTTATAAAGAAGTAGTCTTTTAAATCATCATCATCGACATTTAATGTCTAGTTTCCATGCTGGTATGAGTTGAATGACTTGACAGTAACTGGCAAAGCCAGGGGTTGCACCTGGTTTCATAGTCTGTTTTGGTTTGGTTTCTACAGCCAGATGCCCTTCCTAATACCATCCACTTTACAGAGTGTACTGGGTCCTTTTTTACATGGCACCATCACCAATGCTTTTTACATGGGACCAACACCAGTGCTTTTTACAAAGCACCTTGGTTTTAGGATTAGCTGTTATAACTACTGAGGCTTTAATCTGAATGACATTGGCTATAATAAGCAATTTCAGGTCGGGAAAAAGTGCAATAGCCCCAGTGATGAAATTTGAACTCTTTATTCAGTACTTGCTGTACATCAGTGCTATCAATTGCTCTAGTGGGTTGATATTTCCCATCTCTCTGTCAAACTAGCCACCACATATCTATTGTTTATGTTATTCAAATCAATCATTTAGTACTAGCAGGATGGGTTTTCCAACCCGTGACCAACATAACAAGATATCTCATTCCAATTCTGTGTTCGCAATGACATCATTAACCCTTTACGATTTAATCTGGCCATATCCTGTCAAAATATTCCACCTGTATTATAGTCAAACTGGGCAGATCGGGCCTCTCACATCAGCCTTACAGTATCATTCTAAAAATTAAGTTACCTCATCAAAATCTCAAAAACTACAATATAATGCATGATTAATTCAAAACAATAAAAATAATTACTTTTCACAAAGTGCATGCCCATGTACAGATGTGCATGCTCATATCAATACAAACATGCACACAAAATCTTATGAGAGCATCCACACACCCACATATACAACTATATACTTGCACAAACCGCCCCTTCCTACCTCCCCTCCAACAACCTGACCAATTTCTTCTCCGCCACGCAGTCGATTTCCTGTCCACTATGTGGTTGATTTGCTGTTCACAATGCAGTGTTTTCGAACTAACTGTCATCACTAACTGTCATCACTGATATATGGTTATACTAACATCAAACCACAACACCACGTGACCTTCCTCGACCAATTGCAGCCTGCCTTATGGTAATAACAATCAACTACTTTCACTCAAATTCAAAATGGCTGAAGATTAGCATTACACTTGAAACTCTCAGAGTACCAACGAATTTGAATCAAACTGTTCTGATCCCAATAATGTAACTCCCAATAAACATGTTGAGTGTCCTTCTTTTGTTTGTTCACTCACTCATATATATATATGTGTGTGTGTATATATATATATATATATATATATATATATATATATATATATAGGATTGCTTCAATATTTCAAGGGTAGTCTGAAGTATCTAAGCAACCAGGGGATATTTAAATCCGAAGGCACTCCTGGAAATTACTTGTGTGGGTATCGTCTTAACTGTTTCTCCTGCATCTCTTACACCATGAACTCTAACATACTCCTCAACATTCTGAAGAGATCTGCCAAACCATTTGGCACATCGAAACGTTCGTAAATGACTCATTATATAATCTCCACATAATTAAATCAATGGCTAACTAGCCCAGCTGACTTGCTTCTTCTTGTGTTTGTTTCTCCATTCTCCACACATATATATATATATATATATATATATATATATATATATATATATATATATATATATGAAATGAGATGGCAAAACTAAGTTTACGTAGGAACTTCTCTTCAGTGTTAATTTCTGCTTTCAGTTACTTTTCCGTGGTCTGACAATGGCCAAGTCCCAAGGTTGTTGGATTTCAGAAGCACATCATCATCATCATCATCATTTAACGTCCACCTTCCATGCTGGCATGGAATTTGTATTAATTCTTGTTCATTGACCATTTCTGTTTATTTTATCCTATTAAATAGTTACTTTTTTTTTTTTCAGCTGATCCAAATGGAAAAGTTGTCAATCTAATTCACACTCCAAGCTCTGATGATACAGAGAGCAAGTTGTTAATATTAGAGTATCTTAAGGTATGACTTTATACAATGTCTCTGCATGCATCTGAGTATGTGTGTGTGTGTGTGTGTGTCTTGAGATCTGTTATTTGAAATATTTTGTAAACTGAACTGAAATTGTTTCAGATTCTCAAAATATTAATCCAATTTTAGAAAATACCTAAAAGAAAACCTTTATAAAAGATATTAAAAAAGTTAAATTCAAACTCCTTTTTATTTTGTTTCCTTTGAGCATTGTAAGCAATTATTTATTTTACAGGCTAACCTTGATGCTCCTGACTTCAAAATAGTATACAAGAACACTGAACAATCAATATCAGTCTCTTTCTCCATGCTAGAACTACTACTTGACCAAACTGCAATAATTGACCTCATGCAATTTGCTCAACAACTAGCACCACCAGAACCCAGTGACTCTGTAGAAAAATCTCCTGGGATTTCACAATCTGTGATTTCAGAAAAATCAGCTGCAGCTTCGCAATCTCTTGTTTCTCAAACTGATAAAAAGGCAAAAGAAGCTAAAAAAGAACCTGAAAAGAAGCCTGTTGCCAAGAGTAAGATTTTACTGTCATGAATACACATACATTTGTTTTTAATTGTGTTTATTTATTTACCTTTTTATATTTAACCCTTTTGTTTACAAATTCCTGTTAAAATACACTGCCTTTGTTATAATTTTGGCAATAATGAAGAATTTAGTAAAATAACTTTATCATTATTAAACGGTGTTTGGAACATAAATTAATATGAAATTTCTGAAGAAAGATTTAATTTAGGTTAATTTAAAATAGAAAGTTTGTATCTTAGATCCATGGGCAGTCTTGGGCAGTTTTGTATTGAAAGGGTTAAAACTTATAATTTGTGCTAAGAAGCTTTGTCCTTTCCTTGTCAAAACCTAAAATTTCATCAATAAGGAAGCCATTTGCAAAATATATCCAGTCTTACACTCATATAGTTACACCATCACTTCGTGAATGAGAGTGGGGTGGGGAACTTTATCCGAGTGATATTATGTCCTTTATTTCTTGTTAATAAATATTACTAATTTCTAATTAACATTATTAATGATTAAATTGATTATTAACTGAGCTTTTAAGGAATATATTAACAGTTAATTCAAAGTTTAATATGATCTTTTGATGTGCCAGTATAACTGCACTTGAAAATATTATTAATTCCTACACAGGACTGTTAGAATTCTTACGTTACTCTAAAAGTTTAGGAGTTGATATGTAAGAAAATGAAATTACAGACATGTTTATATATCATTCTACAATTATGGTTTGTAAGGCTCTCTCTGGTTAAAGCATTTTTTTTAGTGAATGCCCTAAGAAAATACGCTGTGAAGTTAGTCATTCAAAATTTTATGACAGCTGAAAACTAATCTGTTTAACCCTTTCACATTTAAACCAGCCTTTTCTGACCCAAATATTCTATCTGTTTTATGTTCAAGCTGACTGGATCTGTCCTCTCACACCTACCCTGCAATGTCATTCTGAAACTAAACAGTCACATCTTTGAAATCTTGAAGTTACAAGATAATGCAAGATGAATTCAAACCAATGTGAATGAATAAACATTGCATTTGATAGAATAATCTGAATGCTTGAGGGTTAAAGCCTTTATTGTACATCTAGTGTTCAAATATGTGAGTTAAGCTGATGAGAATAACATTATAGTTTTTTAAGCAACTAACTACTCTTAAAAATGAAAACTTTTTACATTGTTTATGTATACACTATGGGCAGAAGAATTCAGTGAGCACTTGTCCTCTGATAAGTGGTCAATGAGCCAGGTAACAATGTAACATATCACTGATGTATTGTTTTGAGTCCTAAGGCTGATAGAGCTGGTTTATATGGTATCCAAGGTGTATAAATGACTGACATAGCACTCCCCCCTGAACAGGATGTCAGGGTAGTTCATTTACAGCTAAAAGAGTTGGAGCTACTTGAAATAATGCATTTTACTGAGGAACACAATGACTGTGAGATTGTGGTTTCAATTCCTGGACCAAGATTTGAAACCGTAATCTTCCGATCATGAGTGCAACATCCTAACCACTAGGCCATGCACCTTTATCACATCAGGACAATCTTTATATTTCTGTGTATGAAGAGGGTAACAAGATGTGTTCATATTTTTTTTATGTTCCACAGCTCAAAACTGTAGGTTAACTACTTTAGATTTATTTCAGGTTTTCTAATACATACTGTGTTATGTATAAATATTTATTATCTAAGCTTCATTTTGATTGATCTGATCCCTGATTGTCATCTGGTGTCTTATCATTCATTATGTACATAGTACCAGACTGAATTAAAACTAGAAATATTTTAAAACTCATTCACAAGTCAGCAGGGTAGGGGATAGTTTAAAAATAAAGCCTCCTACTTTGAATCTAGTCTGGCATTATGTATATATCCAGGAATAAAGCATCTAACAATTAAACTGTGGTGTAGATATAAAAATTGGTTTCAAATTTTGACACAAGGCCAGCAATTTGGAGGGAAGGGTTAAATTGAGTACATTGACCCCAGTGCTCAAATGGTACTGTTTTTATCAACTGCAAAAGGAAGAAAGGAAAATGGACTTTGGTAGAATTTGAACTCAGAATATAAAGACAGACGAAATGCCACGAGGCATTTTGCCTGGCTTGCTAACAATTCTGCCAGCTCATCACCCTTGTAGATGTAAATATTGAAAATAATACCAAGCAGTCCACTGGGGCCAGTTTAAACAACATTGACCTACCCTTCTAAAAATTAACCTTGTATTCTCTGAAAACAAGTCATACTTTGTATATAAAATGGACAATTTTATATATACATTTTTCTTCTCCCACTTTGCAGAAAAGGGAAAATTACGAGACAGAGGAATCATCGACATCAAAGTTACAGCTCAACTTGATACAATTACTGTTGGCATTTCCTCACCAACTCAACTTATCACTAAGATCAAGGTGAAAGGTATGTAATCTCATTATTTTACTAAGAATTATTTATTCATCAGTTATTTAGTCTGTTCAGCATATAATAGTAAACTAACAATGACCATTATTAGTTTCTGTGGATCCTACTGTTTACTTTCATTGACTGGAAGTAGTCGCCACCCACTCCCTACAAACATATACTAACCTCCTTCCCTCCTCCATCACACTTCATACACAATCCCTTCTCTTTTTATGCCTACAAACTCACTTATACCACACCTAATTTTCATATACATTGTTCTAACCAGTAAAGGAGTACCCTGCTAAAAGCACTATATATAAGACTTAAAAACCAAACTAAACTATAAATTGGTGACAGCTAGTAAGTCAAAACTTTAAAGTCACTGTCAACCTTTTCCTTGTAAAAATTCATATATATCATTAACTCTTCTCCACTGTTCTTGACTCTGGACTGTCTCGTGGTGTGGCCTGTCATGTTTCCCGAAGAGAAAGCCTTCCTCTCTCAGGCTTTGTTGGTGCTGAATTGCCGTTGATGCTTCTGTAACTTTTGCTTTATTGTAGCTGGAGATGTTGGCCTTATGCAAACCCATTTTTATCTCTTGGAAGAGGTGGTCCATAATAGACTGGCCTTTATCCTTTGATCTGTTCAGCATGAATGACCCAGCCAAGAGCTTGCACTCCACTGGCATAACTCTTAAGGTCATTGAGGCATACAAGACACCACATTGCAATGTAGACTGGATGTTGTGGTGGGTTTTATAAGTGTAATTCTACAGATATGTTGTTACTGTAGTAAACATCTCACACGATACTTATCACTATAGTATTTTACATACTTGGTTCATATGCAGCACTACAATATTTAGATATTGGATTCATATATAAGACAAATCTCTGTTGGTTTTCAACAATGGGTATTCAGTTGTTTGACAAACTAAACAATCTGCTCCTTGAAATGACACTTGTGCCATTGAATATTCCACAGACACATCTCGTAATATAATTCTTCTGCAGAATCACACTTCATGTTTTGTTTTAATTAGTTTGCATCAGTGTAATGCAGTATGACAAGGCTTGACCTTTAAGTTATGTCTACAATCCATCTGACAGATGTTCATGCTGTTTCTATCTACCTATTTTCACTCACAAGATTTGGGTCAAACTGAAGTTGATGGTACCACAGAGTGGAATTGAACCCAAGACCATGTGGTTGCAAAACAAACTTGTTATCTTTCAGTCTTGCTGTATCCTTATGGTATTTTGGATATTTGGTTTATATGTATTGTTACACTGTTTTTAAAGATGTCAAGATTTCTAACTTCTATTTTACGACAGGTATAAATGCTGATGTCAGTCTTCAAGTTGACAAAACAACCATCGGAGCTGAACTGAAGGATCTCGTTATCTTAAACTCAGATGCTCAATGCTATTACCCTGAAGTATGTTTGACCTTTTATTTATATACATAAGAAGAAAAAAAAGCTTTCTGTCACATATCTTAATGCTTACATAATATACACCAAATTTTTAGTCATTAACCCTTTTAATACCAACTTGTTTATGACCACTTATTCTAAATTGTTTATATGTAAATTGAAATCTTTGTTAAAATATCATTAAAGTATTAATCATATCAAGAGATTTTTTTGGTTAACACCAACACAATAAACTGATATATATAAAAAAAGTTACTCATCATCATCATCATCATCTTTGTTTAACATCCACCTTCCATGCTAGCATGGCTGGGATGGTTTCACAAGAACTGGCCAGGCAGAAGCCTGCACCAGACTTCTGTAACTGTCTTGATAGGATTTTTACAGCTGGATGCCCTTCCTAACACCAACCACTCAGCAGAGTGGACTTAGTGCTTTTTATGTGGCACAAGCACAGGTGAAGTTAGTAGTGCTTTTTACGAAAGCAGTAGTAGCCACTCCTCTACTCCTAACTTCTTTAGAGACCACCATATAACAGAGCAGTGAACTCTGTTGAAAGCTTTCTCCAGGTCAACAAAGGCTAAGTACAATGGCTTACTTTTGGCCAGGTACTTTTCCTGCAGTGGTCTCACTAGGAAGATGGCATCTGTGGCACTCTTCCCAGGTACAAAACCAAACTGCATCTCATCTAGTTTAATTCTATTTCTAATCAATTGAGCTATAACCCTCTCAGTAATCTTCATGACTTGGTCTAGCAGGTTGATACCTCTATAGTTGTTTCTATCTTAGGCCTCATCTTTACCCTTGTAGCTGTTAAGATATTTTACTAAATTCTTTCAAAGTTTTTGTTACATTGAAAAAAAAATGAAAAGGCATAGATTGCCTACTCATAAGAAATACAGTCACTAAAGGATTAACTGATGAGGATCTATAGCTTTGTTTGAGGTAATGTGTCCTGTGCACCAACCTATAAACAACTACCTTAATATTGTAGAAAACACAATTGTTGACAGCAAGGTCACTGTAAAATTGGCAAATGTTTTGTCAATTTGCAGTGCTGAGCTTAAACCACCATCATGAGTTTTTCACAAATAGAGTTACAATTTTTTTGAATAACTTTTGTCAATGTTATGATTTTTTTTCCTTTTGACGTTTGATAGCCGTTACTTTTAGCTTACTTTAGAAGCAAATTGTGCGTAATTTTGTGTACAGCTGTTAGTTCTGTGTCAATTTTAACATGGAGTGCAAAAACGAACATTTTCATCATATTTTGCTTTTTTATTTCCCTTAAGGCAAGAAAGCTGCTAAGGCTCATAAAGAAATATGTAAAGTTTATGCTGTTGATTGCTTGACTGAATACATATATTAGAAATAGTTTTAAAAATTCTGTTCTGAAGATTTTTCACTCAAAGATAACCAATGTTCTGGTCGATCTACTGAAGTTGATGATGACCGAATCAAAGCCATCATTGAATCTGATTGTCAAATTTACGAGAGGTTGCGGAGAGGTTAAATGTATCACACACAACAATTGAAAATCACTTAAAATGTCTTAGACTCATTAAGAAGCTTGGTATTTGGATTCCACATGAATTGAAAGAGATTCACTTAACACAACGGATCAATATTTGCAATATGCATCTCAAACACAATGAAATCGACTTTTTTTCTTTTTAAGCGAATCCTCACTGGTGATTAAAAATGGATTGTCTGCAATAACATCAATCGGAAACAATCATGATCCAAGCATAATGAACCAGCACAAACCACATCAAAAGCTAAATTGCATCAAAAAAAGGTAGTGCTGTCAATTTGATGGGATTACAAAGGTGTTGTGTATTTTGAGCTACTTCCAAGGAACCAAACGATCAATTCAGATGTTTACTGTCAACAACTAATGAAACTGGAAGAAGCAATCAAAGAAAAACAGCTAGAATTGGCAGATCGCAGAGGCATTGTATTCCACCATGACAACGCCAGACCACACATGTCTTTGCTAACTCATGAAAAGTTATTGGAGCTTGGTTGGGAAGTGATGTCACATCCACCATATTGCCTTGACCCTGCACCATCAGATTACCATTTATTTTGAAGTTTGCAAAATTCTTTGAAGGGTAAAACTTTCAATAATGATGATGATTTGAAATTACACTTACTTCAGTTTTTGACTAAGGACCAGAAGTTCTATGAGTGCAGAATCATGAAGTTGCCAGAAAGATGGCAAAGGGTCATCGAACAAAATGAAAAATATATAACTGATTAAAGTTCATTCTTTGTATTAAAAAAATGACTTTTCTTTCACAGTAAAAAAACCGAAATTACTTTCTTGCTAATCCAATAATTTCAGTTATTCAATTATCTGTTTTATTGTTTTTTTTTTTTTTCTAAATTTCAATTAAATTTTTCAGATTTTATCAATCAAAGGCTCTGAAGTACTGAAATGTGGAATTGTGGCTTATAATAATGGGACAAAAGGTGACAAATTCTTTAACATGTCTTGCGTTGATACTAGCATTGATGTCACGATAGGATGTATGCAATTTGTCTTCCTTAACAAGTATGTTAATCAGCTATTGGTAAGTTTCTAAAAGCTTTTTTTTTCCATTTTATCTCTAATATCCATCCTGGTTTTTATAAATTGTCAACTAAGTTAATGCAGTGGCATTTCAAAAGTCAGTGTAATTCTACCTATTTCTACCAGTGTAATATTCTACCTATTTTGTGTTCAGACTGACCAGATCTGACTTCTCACACCTACCCTATAATGTCATTCTAAAAATAAATAATCATATCATATCGAAATCTCAAAACTATAATGCAAATATTGTAGAGGATATTATCAATATTTACTTAACTCTTTAGCATTTAAACCAGCCATACCCAGCCCCAAATATTCTACTTGTTTTATTTTCAAACCAACCAGATCTGGCCTCTCACACCTACTCTATAATATCATTCTAAAAATAGACAGTCATCATTGAAATCTTGAAACTACAAGATAACGCATGATTGATCAAAAACAATGTGAATAAATAAACATTACATTTGGCACAGCAATCTGGAGGCAAAAGGGTTAAACTCTGTCAGGTCATTTTCAATAGAAAAATATTTTCGTACATAGTAAGAAAGGAGTTAGCAAATTACTGCAAGCTGTGGAAAATAAATGACCTTAGAAATAGATAATTCAAATTAAGAAATAAAACAGTTGCAATTAATTTATTGATTAAAACATTAAATTTTAATTTTATCCATATCATTATTGATGATGTAGTTCTTGTTTTTCTACAGTGTTTTAATTAGAATTTCTTGAAAAGCAATGACACAGCTGTGTGATTAAGAAGTTTGTTTTGCAATAATGCAGTTTTAGGTTCACTCCCTCTGTGTGATACCTTGCATATGTATCTTCTGCTGTTGCCTAGGTTATAGCAAGTTTCTTATATAATTAGTTAAAGATAGTTATGGCTCGTCTAAGGGGTTACCCAGGGTTTCACGTCCATAAAGCACTTAGCTTTACAGCATCTTTTCAGACATTGGCTGGTGGCCATTGTCTGAAGAGATGTTGTAAAAGCTAAGTACTTTATGGACATGAAACACTGGGTAACCCCTTAGACTAACCACAACTATCTTTATCTAATAACTCTACTGCTCTATAACTTAGAGTGTGCTTCTCTTTCAGATTTGATTTACTGACAATACACACACACACATGCACATGTAAGAGAAGTCACTAGTAGTTACTTTTGAAGTCCAATGTCAGTTTACCTGGAAAGAAACAATGCAATTATTAATAAGAAACATTGAAATTAATACATGTAGTATTTCACAGCTGTAGCATCACTCGTTCATAGTCAGCCTGTGAACTTTTCAGCCCACCCACATATCTTTCAGAGAATGCTAAAAGTCAATAATTTTGTATGTTATTATGTAATGTCTCTCTCTGACTCATTTGATAATTTTAAAGTTTCAATGAATCTGTATTTCATCAATGTCCAGGGTTTCTTAAACCAATTCCAAGCAGCTAAAGAAAAAATTTCTGAAGCTGGAGAGAAAATGGCTGAATATTCCAAAGAAACTGTGGCCAGCTTACAAGAAACTGCCAGTCGAATTGGTCTATGCATCAAAATGAAAGCACCTCTTATTCTTGTTCCGCAACACTCAAAGTCTCCCAACATCTTATTGGTCGATCTCGGTAACTTGGACATCAGCAATAGTTTCCATTCAGCTGAGGCCAAATCAGCAGATGGCAAACCCGCTGTTATTGACAAAATGAGTATTCAACTCACTTCTCTGAAGGTGTCAAGGTTTGTATTTCTTTCTCAACATATATATATTTGTATGTGTATGTGTGTGTGTGTGTGTAAATATATGTATGCATTTCATTTTCAACATTGGTTTATGTGAAATTAAATTTCATGGTTATTTCAATATGATGTAAATATCTTACAAAGGATAGAAGTGGTATTTTCTGCAAGTCACATTGCCTCAATAAACTTGACATATCTCAACAGAAAATAGTTTCAAACATGACTTTCCTCAACAAAAAATAGATTGGTGTTGGTGTATAAAACTGCTTTCTAGAATTAAGGATAATGAAATCTTGAGTGGAAATATTTGTTCTCCTCGGTAAAAGGGTTAGTCTTATACCAATATTTGTAAGGTGGCAAATTGATGGAACTATTTGAGCGTTTGATAGAATGTTTTGCAGTATTTGTTCTGACTCTCTGCATTCTTAGTTCAAATCCTACCAAAGTCAAGTTTGCCTTTCATCCTTTTGAAATTAATAAAAAAATAATTACCAATCAAGGGCAGTGGATTGGCAGAATTTTCAGAGAGTCTAGTGAGATACCTTGCAGTATCTATTCCAGCTCCTTGCTTTCTGACAGTAACAGCTGGGATGATATGGTGCCAAGCTGTGTTGGCTCAAGTTTGCAACCTTTTATTTTGGATAAGCATCCATAAAACGCAGAGGGGAAACTTGCAAGCATGGGGCATCTACCAGTCTGTCAGAAGAAATTTTGTCCAGGTCTGCACATGCATATGCCAATGTATGATCAACATTGACCAATGGAGAGCCTAATTCAGTATTTGTAACAAATAAATTGATGGGTTGTGTAATAAGCCTGCAGTTTAGTAAAGGAAGTCATGTTTGATACATAACTGACTTCAAATTTTATTGGTAGCAAATGTTACCTCTAATTTTTGGTTGTTATGCACAAGAATTTTGTTGAACGATATTTTCCTTGTGACTACTGTATATACACACTGAATGTATAACAACTCTAATTCCTAAGTGCTACTAGTTAGTGTTTGAAAGGGCATCCAACCATAACCTTCCCATCTTTTTATATCTCGGGGCTATATCATTCAATGTGTCTTTCCTTTTGTTAAGGTGAGGTTTGGCTTCTTGTTTCCAACAGTTTGATAGACAGCGTCATGATTCTTTTATTCATTTGAAATTGTTTTGTCATCTATAATGATATATTTACTTTTATTTTTTCAGAGCTATGTTGAATGAAGAAAAGAAAATATGCACAGAATATCTTTTATTAGAGCCTGCTACATTAAGTATAAATGTTAACAGGAACCTGTCTGCTGGCTGGTACCATGGGGAACCAGATATGAGTATTGATGGCAAACAATATGCTTTAGCTGTAAGTACATTTCAAAACGTCTTTGCTATCTTTTTTTCCTTTTCTTTAATGATCAACTGAAACTGTTGGTCACTGCCACTTTTGGCATTAAAGTAGAACTTTGCCCTATAAGACTTAACTGCAATATTAAAAGGAAGACCTAAGGCAACAAGGTGGCAGAATCTTTAGCACGCCAGGCAAAATGCTTAGCAGCATTTCATCTGTCTTTACGTTCCGAGTTCAAATTCTGTTGAGGTCAGCTTTACCTTTTGTCCTTTCTGGATTGATAAAGTACCAGGTGCCAAACTTTGAAATCAGTATTAAAGGAATGCCTAGAGGAGAATGAACAGATATCATTGCCTGGAATGTGATACAAACATATCCAAAGATCCAGTCTTCATTGATGCAATAGTGTTACTTATATTCTTTTCTACTCTAAGCACAAGGCCTGAAATTTTGGGGGAGGGAGCCATTCAATTAGATCAACCCCAGTATGCAACTGGTATTTAATTTATTGACCCCGAAAGGATGAAAGGCAAAGTTGACCTTGGCGGAATTTGAACTCAGAACTAAGCATTTCGCCCAGCATGCTAACATTTCTGCCAGCTCGCCACCTTAATAGTATTACTTATATTGTATTGCCAGTATTGCCTAGAGGGAGGGAGGGAGTAACAAGTTAAGAAATGAAGGTTGTGGTGAATGTACTTCCATAACTACAGCAAAACCTCACTTGATGTCTTTAGCAGGGTCCATTTTCTTGTAACTATTTAATTACATCTCCAGTCTAATGATAATTTCCTCTCTTTCTCTCGACTCCTTTTCTCCTCTGAATAATAAAAAAATTTAATTAAATAAACCCATTCACCACTCACAATTGTTTTTAATGAATTTTTGGGACAAGGCAATATATGCACATAGTGTTTATTTCTCTAATTATTCATTTTTTTTTTATCTCTATTATTTCAGCTTTGCGTTAGCCAGTATGACTATGCTGTAATTATGGCAATATTAAATGAAAACTTTTCAGAAGAGCAGCCAGTTGCTTCAGCTGATCCTTCAAAAGACTTGTCTTCATTGAAGAGTGGTAAATATATTCTGCTATTAATGGTTTGTTGTTTGTATTTAATCAGTTATTCAGAGGAAAAGGAGCAGTACTCATAGCCTTTTGATAGGTCCTTGGAGAATGATACAGTCAGTGTTCATTTGGGACATCTGTGGTAGGAAAGGAATTCCATAATATAGAAGTTCTAAGAAAGATTGGGGGAATGTGTAGTGAGGAGAAGGTCTGGGGAGATAAGAAACAATGAGGGTGAATGGAAGATGAAAGGTATGTGGAGGCTTATACAGGGATAGATAGTTCAGGAGATCAGAAGTTGTAGAGATACAAGCAGAGAGAAGAAACAAATCATCTGAGTTACTACTTGTATGTAAAATGTCATTGAACAGTATAAAGTGGATTTAATCTAGATACTATTTTTTTTTTATTGTGTGTAATTCATCAGTAAAGAACCATCTAACTTTGTCAGGGAGTGGAAATGATTCACAACTAAATGATCCCATTTGCAACTCTAAACAGAGACTTTGAGCTTCAGTTTAAGCTCAGTGATACCCAATGCTTGTAACTAGTGATGGAAGCAACCTAAATGTTTAAAATAAAGCAAAAATGGATAGTCATATTTTTATATTTATTTTCAGACAAGTGTTTAGCTGTATTTCTTTAAACAAATTTCCCTACTTTAGATTAACAGGCTTTCATGAAAAGTTTTCTTTGTTAGGCAGGCATATTCTTGAGAGAAACATGTCTCTTTCATCTATGTAATACTGCCTTGTGGGCTTTGGTGATTCAAGAAACGACAATTTTAGTTTTTATCTTTATATGAAATGAATAATTTTGTATCATTCCATCTTAGAGTGGGTAGTACTTGTAGTTCTTGCACAGTGTGAGATTGGAGTCAGTTTTGTGGGTTGATTCTCATTTGATATTCTGTTGGAACTGTCAATAGTCTGTGATTTGAAGTTTAAATGAAAAATCTAAACAAGGATGAAAAGTAAAGAGTTTATCTTGGATCTTCTTAAGCAGACATTGTAGAGATAACAGGAGTAAAACACAGATGAAAGAAGAAAGTAATGAATTTAATGGGGATATATGGTTAGGAAGCTAAAACGTACAAATATTTTGATAGCTCATATGTGTCAGTTACTATTGATTTATATCAACAACAAACCCATACATGACTTTATTGTTGAATATACATTAAGAAACATCTCCTTAAATAACTCATTTGAACACCTAAGTTTGTACATTTGGTTTGGAAAAAATATATAAATTCAGACACTTGTGAACTGCATCAAACACTGTTTATGACAGAACATTTGAATTTGCAAGATTCTTTATGTGAAATTGTGTGTTGAAACAGACATTGTTATTTTGGGGAATGGTCATATTTTGTCAATTGAATACACACTATATATGTTTGGTCTTCACTTCAGCTTTATTATTAATATTTTAACTTCTTTGTCAAAGTTCTTTTGTCACACATTTTGTGACCTCTTCAACGACTGCTTATCCCATGTGTTTGTGTTCTGCTTATTCCATTTGTCTTTCTCAGAGAAAGACAAAATGAAACAAACTGAACAAGATGAGACAAGTAGAATAAAGAGTCAGTGAAGAGGTCACAGGATGTGTGACAAAAGAGCTTTGATAAAGAAACTAAAATAATAATAATAAAGCTGAAGTGTAGACCAAACATATATACTGTGTGTTTAATTGACAAAATATGACCATCTCCAGGTATAACAATATTTGAATATTATAATTATTTATTTGTCTAGATAAATAGATAGAAGATCTTTCAAAGTTGGAATCATTGAAACAGTACAGAAATGGATTAACCAAATAAAATAAATTGGAAAAGGATTTAGATAAAATGCTACAAACCTTATTTAATAATCATTAAAAGAGTGACACTGATTAAGAAAAGTTAACTTTAAAGGCAAGATCTAACCCTTACTGTATTGTCTTTATCTTCAAAAAGAAAAAAAAAATTGGTTCAGCTGATATTATTCAAGCTACCTCCTTTATTTACTATTTTTAGACTTTATGCACAATCACATAGAACATTTATCTTCTAATTGCAAGAATTATCTCAGTTTTCAATTCAATATATATCAAACTATTGCATGTGGCACATGTGAGAAATAGTTTACATGTGTGTGTCATTTGCAGAGCAGCAATAGATTTGGACGTTTCAATTTAATTTCAGACTTTTCCATAAAATTTCCTTTAAACTTTTCAACCATTTTATATATTCTAGGGTATAGATACCACTTTCTATATTCTAGGGTAGGATACTAGATGAATTGTAGTGCACCTGAGCACTGTATATAATGAGTTCATTATTTTTTTATTTTATAAAGCAGAATAATGTGCACTTATATTTGTGTTCTCTTCTTTTTTCTTTTATGTTGCTCTATACATTCTTATCATTCTATTTTAGCTGAATCCAGAACTACACCTAAGGCTACTGCTTCAAAGGCACATGTTGAACCAGAAACTAAAGTGCATACCGGGGAAATTTATACCTCTATGAAGTTCAAGTTTACACTAAACAGCTTATCAGCAACACTTTACATGGGAAAAGATGAAGTGGTATGCTACAGTTTTACATTTTTGGTAGTGGTAAATAGAGAAAAGAAACTTTCTGTATATCGTATATGATACATGGAACATATTTCTCTGGCATCATGCATCATATATGATACACATTACCAATTTATCTTCAACCCTGAGAGTAACTTCATATCTGTGAGAGGAAAGCTTTATATTACTCAGAACATATGAAACAAGGTTTAACTAAAAGTTTGAATACCAGCATGGACATTTAGGACAAACTTATGAAAATGCTTTTGACAGGCAAATGGTTAAACTTTATATCTTAAACATTTTTATTAATCTTTGCAAGATTTCCATCTTTAGTCATTCTTGAAATTATTGAAGCCAACAAAGAAACTGCCATACAGTTGTTTGACCTGCTACAAACATTGATGGCCTTTTCATAACTTAATAGTTCTGGTAATCTCCAATGTCTTGGATAGTATATAACTGAACCAAATCAAGAACTGCATGCAACAGTTGTACATCATTAATGATAATTTATCAAATAATAGTAAAAATTGTTTCAAATTTTGGCACAAAACCAACAACTGGAGGGGTTGAGTAGTCAGTTACATGGCTGGTACTTTTTTTATCTTCCCCAAGAAGTTGAAAGGCAAAGTTAACCTCAGTAGTATTTGAACTAAGAACCTACAGAGCCAGAAAAAATACTGCTAAGCATTTTATCCAATGTGTTAACAGTTCTGCCAGTCCACTGCCTTAATACAAAATAATAATCTATAACATTAGCATAAGGCCAGCAGTTTTGTGGAAGGAACACAGTTGCTTATGATAATCCCTGTACTTGATTGTCAATTACTTTTATTGACACCTGGAAGACACCAAATAAGTAAAGTTTAATGGCCAGTTGGGCACCCTGTTGGTTATGACAATGAGTGTTCCTGTTGATTCAATCAATGGAATGACCTGCTCATGAAAGCAGTGTGCAAATGGCTGAGCACTCCATAGACATGTCTACTATTAATCTAGTTCTCAGGGAGATTCAGCCTGATACACCAAAATATAACATGGCTGTCCCATTGGACTACAGGTACAACTCATTTTTGCCAGCTGAGTGGATTGGAGCAACATGAAATGAAGTGTCTTATTCAGGAACACAATGCACCACCAGGAATTGAACTTGTGATTTTGCGATTGTGAGCCAAATGCACTAACCACTAAACCACGTGCCTTTACTTCATGTTTAATAATAATAATAGTGGTTTCAAGTTTTGGCACAAGGCCTGCAGTTTGGGGGGGGGGATAAGTTAATTACATCAAACCCAGTACTCACCTGGTACTTATTTTATCAACCCCAAATGGACGAAAGGCACAGTCAACCCCAGCGGAGTTTCAACTCAGAATGTAAAGACATAAGAAATGTTGCTAAGCATTTCATCCATCATGCTAACGATTCTGCCAGCTTGCTGCCTTAGTAATAATAATAAGGGCTTCAAATTTTGCCACAAGGGCAGCAATTTTGGGGGGAGGAGCTGAGTCATTTATATCGACCCCAGTGTTCTACTGGTACTTATTCTATCAACTCCAAAGGGGTGAAAGGCAAAGTCAACCTCAGAATGCAGCGGCAGGCAAAATACCACTAAGCATTTCGTCCAGTGTGCTAACAATTCTGCCAGCTCACTGCCTTGCTTAATAATTGTTTGTTTTGTTGGCACTCCGTCGCTTACAACGTCGAGGGTTCCAGTCGATCCGATCAACGGAACAGCCTGCTCGTGAAATTAACGTGCAAGTGGCTGAGCACTCCACAGACATGTGTACCCTTAATGTAGTTCTCGGAGAGATTCAGCGTGACACAATGTGACAAGGCTGACCCTTTGAATTACAGGCACAACAGAAACAGGAAGTAAGAGTGAGAGAAAGTTGTGGTGAAAGAGTACAGCAGGGTTTGCCACCATCCCCTGCCGGAGCCTTGTGGAGCTTTATGTGTTTTCGCTCAATAAACACTCACAATGCCCGGTCTGGGAATCAAAACCGTGATCCTATGACCGCGAGTCCGCTGCCCTAACCACTGGGCCATTGCGCCTCCGCATAATAATAATAATAATGATGATAATAATAATAACTTAACCACATGACAATAATAATTTATCTTTGTATCCAAAAAATCTCTTTGTAACTGCATTTGTAACATTGATATATGTACAATATTAAAACAACAACCATATTAGAAGTCAATAAAAGAGCCTCAAAGGGGTTTATTCAACCTGCTAGAAGTAGCAGCTAAATCTCCTTTTTAAATTCCCTTTAAATAAAAGGAAAATTGTCTTGTCTCTCTTCATTTAAAAATTTATAAATTCTTAAACTGATTATCTAGTATAATCTTTCCATTTATGTTCTTTGATTTCTTTTTTACCACTCCATTTTTCAGTCAAGCGAAGCTGGAATAGTGATGAAACGAGACAGCAAGAAGTGTCTGGGACATTTTGAGTTACAGGTGTTTGACATAGACTTTAATATGCAGTCAGATGGCTCGATGAAAGCAAATATTATTTTGAATAACACCATTTTAGATGACAGTCGTCCTGTAAAAGAATATGCAATAAGAAGGTATGTAGATATAAAGAGCATTGAACATGATTGAAGTAGTAGAGTGATTAATTAGATGTTTAGCAGCATGTAGTTGTCATTGTTATAACTGAAGCCCCTCTAGGATTAAGTTCAGTATTTATATCTCTGATAATATATGAAAACAAAAGTTGTGTATGTTTTAAGATGGTCGCTGAGAAAGCTACATGTAGATGAAGGTAAATAAAATTTGAGAGTCACTGAAGCTATGTTTAAAGACAATGTCAATCAAATAAGAGTCAGCAAGGAATTTAGCATACAAGCAAGTGTTCATCAGGGCTCAATTCTTAGCTTCCTATTTATTATAATCCTCCAAACCATAACAGATGAGTTTAAGACCTGCTATCCATGCACTATTTTAAAAATATTAACGTAAATATGTGTTTAAATTTACTTTTATAAACATTCATACACAAACGTTAAATGTACAAACCAACGAATAGCATTATAATTACAGAAGTAACATGCATATGAGTACGAATATATGTGGGTTATTGCACATATACATGTATATACACAAACATATACATGCACATCAATATTCACAGATGATTTGTCTCCACCAAAGGCCTCCAACTCTTTTTGGACCTTAAAGATGAAGGATTCAGCCTTGCTCAAGAAGCTACAATTTCCAAATTGCAGCAAGAGTCATGAACACAACTTTCCTTTTTCTTTTTTGTGCTAGATTGGTATCTGCTATGTTGATACTGTTAATAAGTTTGAAAGAGAAATGAGAAAAGCAAAAATTACCTTAGTTCATCATTTATTTATACCCTGCTAAAGTTTGTTCACAAACGCTCTGTGCACTTTCATCTTATATTTAAAAGGAAATTATAACAATTTTATATTTTCACATATATCATAATATTTTGAGAAGCTGATCTATTAAGATCAAGTTACTGTTTACACAATGTTATAAAAATCTTGTCGGAAGCTATGTTCTTAAGCAATGCATTTTTTTTTTTTTATATGTATTTAGAGCATTAATATTTTTGATTTTCCTTATTTCTTCTGTTTTCTCTAATAAGTAACCTAATTGTTTGTCTAAGAAAGCTTTAATTAGGCATTGTTTTGATTGATCGTAACAGAATGATTCAAAGATACTCTGCAAGTCCAGTATCAACACCAGCACAAAATATGATTGAAGTGCAGTTTCAGCAAAATTCCAAAGCAGACAAAGATGGTGAGTATGGTATATTAGTATGCATATATATCGAATCATTAAGAATGAAATGTCCAATTTTCTTATGCACCAAGTTTGACAGTCATTAACTCTAATGTTTTATCCTGACAATTCTGTTTTACGACATTGAAGAGTTACATCATCACTTTTTGAAATGCAATTCATGGTGTCTGATTATATTGTGAGTTTTCTCTTGTAAATCAATTTTTGTGAACCCATGGATAGATCAAAAATTTGTGTTGTTTATGAATATGAATTCCATCATGGAACCAATGCATCCCAGACAGCTCGAAACATCAATGAGGTGTTTGGTGAAGATGTGGCAAATGAGCACACTGTATGTCGATGGCTTGAGAAGTTCTGGTCTGGTGACTTTACTCTTGACAAATTAGCCCCATGGTAGACTTGAGACTAAGGTGGATAATGATAAACTGGAAGTTGTAGTGGAAGTAGATACATCTCAAACTACACATGAGTTAGCTGCAAGGTTTGGTGTTTTGATTCCAACTGTATTGGACCATCTGAAACAAATTGGCAAGGTAAAGAAGCTGGACAAGTGTACCACACAAACTGAACACATCGTCTTGAAACTTGCTATTCTTTGTTGTTGTGGCATAAAAGCGAACCATTTTTGCATTGTATTGTTATGTGATGACAAATGGATTCTTTTCAAAAATAGCGAGCATTCTGCATGGTGGTTGGACAGAGACAAAGTGCCTAAACACAATCCAAAAAAGAATATTCATCAAAAAAACTGATGGTGTTTGTTTGGTGGTCCAGTGCTGGTGTCATCCACTACAGCTTCATGAGACCTGGCAGATGTATACACCAACAAATTGGATGAAATGATGAGTGAACTTGCAATTAAACAGCTGAGATTGGTCAATAGTGACAGGCCAATTCTCTTGCAAATCAATGCTCGACCACATGTTGTTCAAAGAGCGCTACTGAAGTTACAGGAACTGAACTTGGAAGTACTCTGTCATATACCATATTCACCAGACCTTGCACCCGCTGACTATCACGTTTTCCAGGCATTAAACAACTTTTTGCAAGGTAAAAACTTCAAATCTGAAGAAGATACAAAAACAGCCCTTCCTGATTTCATCACCTCTTGCTCTCCAGAATTCTTTACTGCCAGCTACCGATAAAATGGCAAAAGTGTGTTGATAATTTAGGTTCATACTTTGATTAACTGCATTGCTTTTAATTGAGATAAAGTGAAATAAACTTTAAGTTAAAAATCAGACATTTCATTCTTAATGACCTGATATAAGAATATATGTATTTGTATTCTTTTTTTTTTTTCTCTCTCTCTTTGTTGGCCTGAAGTTTTCTGAAGTTTTGTTCTGAAAATAATCTAGGCAAAAGAATCGTAATATTTAAGTAAAGGTGAACAGCTCAAACCCAAAAGTGAAAATATTCTTCCCATTGAACAAATGTATCTATAGTATATATTTAATTAACTAAACAATTTGGAGCAAAAACCCTATCCAGGATCCCAGATATGCCATCCTTCAGATTTATCTAGAATCATACTGTGTTTCACAATTCATTGTATGTCTTTCTGAGATGTAGTATAGCAAACAAGATATTCTATGTGAGGTTTAGGTAATGGTAGATATAAAAATAAGCAAAATGGACTTCTTCAGTACAGTTGCTCAATTCTGGAGAAGAAAATTTGAGTCTTGATAGGAAGTTGAGTTTTGGGCTAGTTTGATATATGTTTTGTTGGAGGCTGATTGTCTTAAAAATTGAATATTATTTTTTCATATTAGGAAATACATAATCCAACTATAATAGGAAATATTCAAATTTAGAAATCATATATTAATGAGTTAAATATTAAATATTCTCATTTAATCAGTGACAAAATCTCAGTTTCCTTATGCATTTTTGACTCAGAAAATTTAGAATTAAATTGATTTATCTAGTATAGCAGTACATATTGATTTAAAAACATTCAAACTTGAGTCTTCAGCCTGCTTTGCCTTTGATAATTAGACCAAACTCCAACAAAATGTTTTGGCATAGTTGTTTTGGTGCCACTTATTTGGTATCACTGATTTGATGCTGACTTATTTGGCATTAGATGTTTTGTTCTTCCCATTCTGTCCTTCCCTCACTCTTTTTCTCTGAGCTTAATTCTCTTTATTTATGCCAATTGTGTTCAGTTAATGAATTGTATCTCCCCTCCTCTCTCTCTTTTTATTTGTATGTATATATTTTCTCTGTGTGTGTGTGTGTGTGTGTGTGTGTGTGTGTGTGTATGTGTGTGTGTATTTGCTTCCAGTGCCAAAAAGTACTATCACCAAAATCTGTTCAATGTCCAGTAAGCTGTGCCACATTGCCAGCATCCAGACATCCACACCAGTCATCTCATTCCACCCCAAGTAGTCACTGACTTACTAGAGTTAGTTAAGGATAGGGTAGGCCTAAGAGTATTAGAATATTTCTTTGTTGTAGTTAGCTGCTTGTAATACTTCCATTAGAGAACGTATAGAACTTATGTGTGAATTATTTTTGGTTCTAATTCAGATTTCCATAAACAATATAGGTGCAGATGTGGCTGTGTTGTTAAGAAGCTTGCTTCCCAGTCATGTTGTCTTGGGTTCAGTCCCACTGCATGGCACCTTAGGTAAATGTCTTCTACTATAGCTTTGGGCCAACCAAAGCCTTGTGAGTAAATTTGACTGATAGAAACTGAAAGAAGCCTCTTGTGCACATGCACGTGTGTGTGTGTGTGTGTGCTTTTGTCTTGTAAATGAGCACCATTGTCATGCAAGTGTGGTTGTTCATTTCCAGTCTTCTGTAGAAAACATATCTGGCCATGGAAAATATTACCTAGCTTGGAAGCCAGTGAGGGTTGGCAACAAGAAGGGCATCAGGCCATTGAAAATTTACCTCAACAAATTCTGTCTGATCCATGCAATCATGGAAAAATGGATGTTAAGCAATGCTGATGATGAATTAAATTTTCACTTTCTTCAATAGAACTAATTTGATGATATCATACGAAATTGTTTTTCAGTAAGCCATCAAGTAAGTGTTTGTTTTTCATTGTTTCTTTCAGTTAAAAAAATTGACATCGATTCATACATTGTTCTTTAATCCTTCATATTTTCCTCTCTGTTTTCAGTCAACGTCAAAGTGTGCAACTTGCACATATGCGTTTGTTTAGACTTTCTGATGACTTTAGGAAACTTCTTCACTCAAGGAGCAACAAAAACAGCAACTGCTTCTGAATCCAAACGTTCAGTACAAGATTCAAAAACTTCAAGGAGTAAGTTTGATATTTTTTTTGTTTTCTTTTCTTTTTTAGGATTAGAAAAAAAATCTTTATCTTCAAAATCGTCAGTTTCTCATTAAAACTAAACTATTAATTGCTGTATCAAATATCCTGCATAAGATTTTATGTGTATTTAAACATGAAATTCTTTAACCCTTTAGTATTTAAACCAGCCATACCCAGCCCAAATATTCTATCATGGGGGTTCTCAACCATTTTTTAGCTATGGACCCCTTTGATTACTATTTTATTCTGGTGGACCCCCTCAGCCATTCGATGTTTAAAAACTAGTTTAATAGAAACTTCTTTCAAAATTCTTATTTTGTTTTTCACTCATTCACTTGTGTAGGTTGAACTATGTAAAATGTTAAAAAAAGAAACCCAGCTGTTTCTTGCAATTCACACCAATACATACATTTAACGCAAAATCTTTCATGGGCCTTTAGAATATTATTGTGGATGCCCAATTTACTATTTTGTTGCATAGACCCCCAAAATTCTTATATGGACTCCGATTGAGAACCACTGTTCTATCTGCTTTTTGATCAAACTGGCTAGATCCAGCTTCTCACAACTGGTTGACAATGTGTTTCTAAAAATAAACAATCACATCATCGAAATCTCAAAGCTATGAGATAATGCATGATGTCTTTAAAAAAATCTGAATAGATAAGCATTACATTTGACAGGATAATCTGAATGCTAAAGGGTTAAATAGCAAATATTCTTTTTGTTCTTATAGTTCTTACTTATTTTTTAATAACCATCCTAACATGAACTACTACTTTCTCATCAAAGCTTCAGTAATTAATTCAAAAAGATTAACAACCTTCTTTATCTGAGTCTATCATGTCATCAGAGTAAGACTGTGGAAACAAAATCAAATAATTAAACAAATTTCAACAAAAACAAATAATCAAAATAGAAGAAATAGTAAGCAGAGGTTTGGCTGGGTGGTTAAGAAGTTTGCTTCACAACTTCTTGGTTTCATGTTCAATCCCACTATACAGCCACTTGGGCAACTTTTATCTACTTTATCCCCAGCTAACCAATGCCTGATGAGTGAATTTAGTACATGGAATCTATGCAGAAGCCTCATTGAGTGTGCATCCAAGTCTGTATTAGTCTCACTCTACTTGATAACTCATGTAGATTTGTTTACATCCCTGTAAATTAGTGTTTCAGCTAAAAGGGGTTTGATAGAATAAGTACCAGGCGTAAAATTGGTACCAGTGTTGATTTGATTGAATGAAACCCTTCAGGGCAATCCCCAGTATGGCCATATTCCAAAAACTGAAAATAAGAATAAGAATAAAGGAATATAAATGATTAACTTTATTTTACAGAAAATAAAGTACAAATAATCTCAAGATGTTAATACTAATCTTCTCTCACTTTTTTTTTTTAATTATCTCTTTTATTCCTTTATTTATGTTGAAATACACTACCTTTATTTCAACTAATTTTGAAATTAATGAAGAATTTAGCAAAATAACTTTGTCATTAAACTGGTGTTTGAAGCATAAATTAGCATAAAATTTATGGAAGGTTTTATTTTAGATCCCTTTAAAAGAGGATGTTTGTATCATAGGATCAGTTGTTGTTTCAGGTAGAATAGTATCGAAAGGGTTAATTAGTCAGAAGATAAGGAAGACCTGTCACTGTTACCACTGTAATATTAATGCAATAATGCTGACTTTTTTATAATAATGGTTAACATTTTTTTCTGTCTCAAAACAACTTCCAATTTTAGCTACAGTGTCTGCAGCTCCTGCAGCTCCTGAAAGACCCACATCAAATATGAACATTAATGTTTCAATATCACATCCTGAAATTGTTCTCATAGAAGATCAATGCAACTCTGAAACTAATGCATTGGTGCTCCATGTAAGTCAACATCTGTCTTACTAATCAATTGTATCATACTTTAGTTATTTGCTGTCCTTTTATTTTTCTTGTAGTCTTCATGGTTGCTTTTTGTTTTATATTTCAGTCAAATATTGATTTTAAAATGGTGTCCACTCCTGATACCGCTACAATGTCAGCTAATGTCTGTGGCCTTCAGATTGTATCATCAACCTTCAAGAAGAGAGATAATGGCATTCAGGTGAAGTATTATACTTTAAAATACAAAGTAATTCCCTATAGAAGTTTGGGCTGGTGAGGTACAACTGAAGACTTTATTGTCAACTAGTGATCCAAAGAAAAATGGAATATGATAATCTTTATGGAGCCAAATAAAACTTTGTCAGTTGTAACAACATATGGTTAAATGATGACAATTATGTTTATAGTGTAGAAAATGTGAAATAGACAGAACTAGTACAGATGTGTATTTGATACACACTCTAAATATATGCACTATTTTGAATTGGAAGGATTTGTTACCTGGCTGTAAGAGACTTTTAACCAAATTTTTCTAGTTAACCCTTTAGCATTCAGATTACTCAAATGTAATGTTTATTTATTTACATTGCTTTGAATTAATCATGCACTCTCTCATAAATTTGAGATTTTGATGATGTGACTGTTTATGTTTAAGATAACATTATAGAGTAGATGTGAGAGGCAGGATCTGACCAGTTTAAAATGTGAAAAAGGTAGAATATTTTGGCCAGATATGGCCAGTTTAAATACTAAAGGGTTAATAAAGCAATTGTCAGTTCTCAGTCACTAAAGGCAGAATTGTGACTAAAATGGTAGAATGTCAGACTACATAGCTTGTGATATTAAATGATTTCCTTTTATTGCACAATGTGTGATCAAGCTGAGCCAATAATTTACCAAGGTCAGTTGTCAGGTGTTAGTTGAACAGTCCACTTCCCCAGCTGTTACTTAAAATAGTAAAATGCACTTCCTTGTGGTACTATTTGCAGTTAGAATTTAATCATGTACACTAAAATCGCAATGAACTGTTAGTCCCATTAAGATTTAAATGTATTTCATAATTGGATTTGGATTAACATTTTGACTGAATGCCTTAAATCCTCTTGGCATCATAAGCGGTAACTTTCATTTCATTTCATATTATGTCATTTTATTAAATTGAATTTCAATTACTATTATATGAAAATTTGCATCTTTACTAATCAGTATCTCTAACTGTGGAGGCGCAATGGCCCAGGGTTAGGGCAGCAGACTTGCGGTCATAGGATCGCGGTTTCGATTCCCAGACTGGGCGTTGTGAGTGTTTATTGAGCGAAAAACACCTAAAGTTCCACAAGGCTCTGGCAAGGGATGGTGGCGAACCCTGCTGTACTCTTTCACCACAACTTTCTCTCACTCTACTTCCTGTTTCTGTTGTGCCTGTAACTCAAAGGGCCAGCCTTGTCACACTGTGTCACGCTGAATATCCCCGAGAACTACGTTAAGGGTACACGTGTCTGTGGAGTGCTCAGCCACTTGCACGTTAATTTCACGAGCAGGCTATTCCGTTGATCGGATCAACTGGAACCCTCGACGTCGTAAGCGACGGAGTGCCAACACAATCTCTAACAATGTTAATATCCATAGCCTACAAGAGTCTTTGTGGTCTCTAGACTGATAAAAGTAACAATCAAGTCTACCTCAAATCACTCCCTATCAGCTTAAAAAAGAAAATAGTGGAAGGGTACACAAGAGAGTGTGGTGCAAGAAACAATGTCTGAAAAAAAAAATGATGGGATGATCAGTTGGTACCAATTCTACTTAGTCAGAGCTGACTATCAGTGAAAGTATGTGGCTTAGAGGTTTGGATATTCAGCTCAAGATTGTAAGGTCATGATTTCAATTCCTGGTGGCACATTATGTCCTTTAGTAAGACACTTTATTTCACATTGCTCCAGTCGACTCAGCTGACAAAAATGAGCTGTACCTGTAATTCAAAAGGCCAGCATTGTCACACTCTGTATCACACTGAATTCCCAAGAACTACGTTAAGGGTACACGTGTCTGTGGAGTGCTCAGTCACTTGCATGTTAATTTCATGAGCTGGCTGTTCCATCGATCGGATCAACTGGAGCACTTGTCTCTTAACTGATGGAGTGCTAGTTATCAGCTAAACAAGTAGTTCCTTATTTTTATTTTAGCAATGGCTACTTTCTTATTTTGTTTCTTCTGTTGGAATCAAAAAATCTTAACAGCTTTCATTTTTTTTTTTTATTTTAGATTCTTAACACCTGTGAAATTAACTTTCATAGCAGTGCTCCATTTAACGAAGGCCAGCATATACAACTTCAAACAACTAATCTTGTTTTCAGTATATCTCCTGCAACTATACGGACAATGACTGCTATTGCTTCTGGTCTTTCTGCACAACCTGTGAGTATTTCATTAAATTTTTTTTCTTTTTTAGTCAAAGAAGTCAACCTAGTACTTATTCTAACGGTCTTTTTTACTGAAACACTAAGTTACAGGAACCAAGTACATAACCACACCAATATCAGTTGTGTGGTGATGGGTAGACAAACAGGCACAAAGACACACACATACACACACACACACACACACACACACACACACACACATAAATATATATATATACAGGTGTTGTACAAAATAATGGAAACACCTTAAAATTTCAAACAAATGTTTAACAGCTGGAAGAAGGCAGCCTGAGTCAAATGCTTCTTTTGGCTGTCTCCACACGTATACTCAGCCAGTGGTTGGAAATAGGGTAAAGGATGACTTGTCCCAGAAAATAACATTCTTCCACTGCTCTAGGGACCAATTCTGTAGGTTTTTACTCCACTCTAAACGCTTTGCAGCATTTGTTTTTGAAAGTAGTGGATTTCTAATTGCAGCCCTCCCGTAAAATCTGGCTTTGTGCAGCTCTCAGCAAACAGTTTTTGTGGAAACTGGGTTCTCGAGGTGGTCATTAAGCTCTGCAGTAATTTTGTGATCCTTTCTAACAATTCACGTAAGAGTCCAACGGTCCCTATCTGAAAGTTTTGGTTTTCTTCCGGAGTTTTGTTTCAAAGAGGAGGTTCTTCCCTCTTTCTCAAAGGCTGTCATTACTTTCAAGACAGCACTGGTAGTAAAAATTTCTAAAATTTTTTCCTACCCTGATATTTATTAATTATATGTGTATATATAGATAAAAAGAATGAGAGAGAGAGAAAAACTATTGGACTCTGTTCCATTTTTGACATCATATAAGTACATGGAATAAGTTTTTTTAGTCTTCAAACTATGCAACATTTATGGTGAGAAAGATATGTGTGTTCTACTGGGATTGGTTATCTCACACAACTGCTATTTTTAAACATAGCTCAATACAGATGAGAATTTCATAATGAGAACAATATATGAATGGTACAATTCTGATGATCTACAGATTAGGTGTTCTCAGTTTGTAGTTTGTTGGGTAGTATCATAAATTCTAGTTGGCTTCTGTCATATCTTCTTAATAAATATAATTGTATATAGCAAACTTGGACGGCTCACTAACAACAATGACTTTATGGCAAACTATTCTGAAATCTCAATTCTTCAATTTCACATACTGAAACATTTTAGATTAGGGTCTCAGGTGAAAAACAGTTTACCCTAAATTAGTAGTCAGTGAGGGTGAAACCAAAACAATTTCCCACTGAAGCATTTTTTAAAAATAGACCAAAGTACAACACATTTATAATGGACTAGCAGAAATACCCGGCGTTGCCCGGGTTAAAGAGAATAATGAAATCTAAAAACGCCGTCTAGACTACGCATCATCTTTATATATAGAGATGTATATACACACACGCACCCAAACACACGTATATATATGTATATCAATATAAATATATGAAAGTCAATGAAGTTTCATAAAAGAAGGTGACCATGTACATACTTTCTTGCTGTTGTGATTATAACACCTCATTGTAAACTATGTTCCTTGTTTTCCCTTGTGGAGCATATACAAATAGGTTTTTTGTTGCTGCCCACTCTTGAGCAGCCAACATACAGTTGTCCATGTGAGAAGCAGGGCTCTTCCAAGAGAAGACCAGCTACAGACAGTGTTTGACCCTGATATTTGTTTATGGACATGGCAAAAGTCACACGAAGGGGGAATTGTAGTCTTCTGAATGTAAAAGGAATGTCTGCTCCTGATGGAGTAAGAGGAATTCTTGGAATAAAGACGTCATCCCCTTTTGCACATCCAGAAAGAATGGTAGCCTCGATAACGTGTGACATCATTTTCTAAATAATGCTCATCTGTTATGTTCGGGTTAAAATTTCATCAACATCAAAAATATATGAATTTTCATGGGAGTTATGGCCATTATGCAAAGAATATAATTTCCAAATTTCATAAAGATCTATTCAGTACTTTTGACGTAGTTTTGGATAAGAAAACAAATGACTAATGTGTGTGTTTGTGTGCATGTGATGGGTGTATATATGTATAGATATCTGTATGTATGTATATATGTGTACATATTACATGTACATCTATATATATATATATACATCTACACATATGTATACATATACATGTATGTATAGATCTATATATATATATATATACATATACGTGTACATCTATATGTATACATATACACCTCTCTCTCTTTCTCTCTCTCTTTCTCTCTTTCTCTCTCTCTCTTTCTCTCTCTCTTTCTCTCTTTCTCTCTCTCTCTCTCTGAAAGTATCTGTCATTACAGTATCGAGATGTATATGTATACATATACATCTCTCTCTCTCTTTCTGTCTCTCTCTTTCTCTCTTTCTCTCTCTGTGAAAGTATCTGTCACTACAGTATCGAAATGTGATTGTTTCAGTTAGTGGAATAGTTTCATTTTTAAAGTGAAAGTATTTGACATGAGTGTTTTTGTTTCACTTTTGACACGTAATACTTAAATAGTGGAGGAGATATTATGTTGCCGTGTGCTCGAACTCTGCAAGAAGTTAATAATTTTTTTTGACTAAAACACAACTGGAACCCTAAGTAAGGCATGTGTAAAATTTGAATGAAATTGGTAGCATAGTTCTCGAGTTTTAGGGATTCACACAGACAGACAGACAGACAGACACACATTCTCATTTTTATATATATAGATTTCCCTAATGAATAGGAAAGTATATTGTAATAATAATAATCTAATTGTTTTATAAAGGATATTGACTAAAGATTTTAGTCTCAATAGAATGTATGCATTGGTTAATTAATGTGTTATTTTTTTCAGGCTGAAGACGATGAAAAATCTGACAGCAAATCACTTGATAATCTCTGGAATGTTAAACCCATTTCAGAATGTGATTTATGGTATCTCAAAACTGGTTAGTAGTTCAAGTGATTTATAAAGGTTCACTTATGTGTATATGTTTGTATGTGAGTCTAACTTAACAATACTATTTATCACTTCTATTCATGAAAGTAGTGGAGCAGCCTCATGCATAACCCCAGGACCTTGCAGTTATTAGATAACACATTCTCTTTTACACTTCTTGTGGAATCTTTTTCAATACTCTAATATCATTGGTGAGGTTAAAAAAGAAGTTAATGCTTCAAGAATGTTTTAAGATGTTCTTAGAAATGTGTCCATTATTCTAGATGTTACATGGCCGAGTGGTTAGAGTGTTGGGCTCACAATCACAAAGCCATAAATTCAGTTCCGGACTTGGCCAGGCATTTATTTCATTTCACATTGCTCTAGTCTGCTTTGCTGAAAATGAGTATCAACCAAGTTCAGGTGCTTCTCCCCTCCCCGCTCCAACTGTCACATCCTCAAACTTTTACCAGGTCAAGGGTGGTGGGGCTGAATGAGCATCCATTCAGTATATGTCTGTTCATGGCTACATAAGCACCTATAGCAATTGTCAAAAGCATGGTATATTCTACCAGGTCATATTCACTTACAAGTGACGGCTGAGCCACATGTGATGTTAAATTACTAGTGCATAAGTACCAGTTGAGCACTGGGGTTAGTTTGTCCTCTCCCCTAAAATTCCTGGCTTTGTGCCAAAAATTTGTCTACTTAATTGTAAATGATTTACACAAATGACCCAGTTTGCTAGACCATTTAAATTTAGCATGTTGGCCTAAAATAAAACAATTGTATGTACTTAATTTATTTAATAAAATCTTTTTTCAATTTGTATAATTTCAGATGACAAAGAAGCTATTGAAAGTGTTAATAGCACAGATGTTGATACAATTGTTGCTGCTAGACATGAACAAGTAAGTTAAGAGAAATTGGTGGAAGGTCGTATTTCTCTTTTTTACTAAATCTCTATTGTAAGATATTGGTTTGCTGAGCTTAGATGTGTTATTATTGTAAAAGAAAAATATTTTATTTTAAATAATTATTTTAAAAAACAAAGCCAAACTTATCTTCAGTTGAGTTTTCGCACCTATTCTTACCTATGGTCTTGAATGTTGAGTAATGACCAAAAAACTACAATTGCAAATACAAGTGGCTGAAAAGTGCTTCTTCCAAGGTATGGTTTCTACAGCTGAACGCCCTTCCTAAAGCGAACCACTTAACAGAGTGTTGGGTGCTTTTTACATGCCACTGGTATGGGTGCATTAGTGCAGCACTGACTCGGGTGCCTTTTAAATGGTACCAGCACCTGAAAGGACAAGCTTGTATGTGTGTTTGACAGCAATTTTACTTAGCTTGATGTGTCTTATCAAGTACAGCAAATCGCCACATCTCCCAATCCCTTGTCATTTCTTCAGTGAGGCCCAGCATCTAAAGATTCTTTCTCACCACATCATCCCACATCTTCCAGGGTCTACCCTTTCCACAGGTCCCCTCCACAATTAGAACTCAGCACTTCTTTAGGCAGCTGTCCTCATTCATTTGCATCACATGACCAAACCAGCTCAGTCTTCTCCCTTGCACACATCTGATGCCTCTTATACCCAGTTTTCCTCTTAAATCAGTTATATTCTGTCATGCTTCCAACTGACATTACCCATCCAGCAGAGCATGCTAACTTCAGTTGCAAAGCCTGAGACATTGGTCCTCTCAAGAAAGTTTTTCTAGTGCAATCTCTATGTTAGTGGAACATCACTGAGACAAGTAGAGAATTTTAAGTATATAGGAGCTATTTTTACAAGTGATGGAAGGCAGAAAACTGAATTGGGTGCTAGAATTACAAGTGCTGGTACAGTAACGTGCAAGCTTCAGCATTTCATCTTCAGAAGAGGTGTAGTTGGTAAAAACGCCAAACTTGCTATCTTCAGTTTGGTTTTTGTGCCTATCCTCACTTATCATGAATGTTGAGTATTGACAGTAAAAATATGATTGCAAATACAAGTAGCTGAAATGGGGTTCCTCTGAAGTATCTTTAGTAACACTATTTGACAAGATGTGTGGCTTAGAAATCAGGTGGTCTCTTCTGCTCAAGCCACTACTTCTCCACAACGAGAGGTCACAGATCCAATACTATGGACATGTTGTTAGAATGCTGAAAGGAAGGATCACAAGACAGATTCTTCAAGTTGAGCCAACCAGCAGGAAACCTAGGAATAGACCAAGAACAAAATATTGGATAATATCCATTGTCTCAGTGGGTTAAACTTGGGAATTCAACCTGAAAGTGTGATGACATTTCTGATAGGACCCTATGGTGGAGGTGTTTGAGGACTCTGCTCCCACAACCTTCCCAGGAATAGTAGGCAGAGAAAATGGATGGAATGAGATAATACAATATCTCCCCTTTGAATGAGACATTAAAAAATATATATTTAAAGAAGTGAAAAAGCTAATCCAGGTTGTTTAAATCATTCTATGGCAAAAAACAAATATCTTGACAAGGCCTTTTTTCTTTATCTGTTTTGTTGTATATGTATGAATGTATGTGTATATATAAGTACTTTATATATGTATACTATTTTTATTCAGCTATTGATGGAGATTCCAAAATTAGTCATTAAGCTAGAAGGAGGTGTTGGTCAAAGAACAGTTCCATTGCTTATTGTAGAATCTGCTTTTCAAGGTGAAGTTAAAGATTGGAGTAGTAAGGTAAATATACATTCTCTGAGATTTATATTTTGGTTTCTGTTTCTAAAGTATATTGTTGTTTGAAGTTCACTTTATTGCTTCTATCCATTGTTTTATTTTATTTATTTATTTTCGGTAGGATTTTTGATCAAACTCTTCCCGGTTTTGTATTTGATTACTTTCTGCTAACAACTTACGCCAACCTATTGAACATTAACTCAGCAGTTCCCAAGTTTATTTTGACATGGAACCTATTATAAATTTCTAGAAATTATAGAAATCATTTTATTAAGACAGCTTATGCCAGGGAAACCCCAAATTTTTTTCAAAGAACCCTGGGATCTTCAGAATCCATTTTGAGAATAACTGGTTTAGCTCATTATTTTTTTTTTTAATTTACTATTTACCATGTGTGTATGTGTGTGTGTGTATATATATATATATATATATATATATAAACACACACACACACACATACTTCAATGTGCAGCCAGAATATTCCTCAAATACATCTCTATATTATTTATATTTAATATTTTCAGCTCTATTTCTAAACATAGTAAATATAAGGCCCTTATTTTGTGAAGCAGTTTAAATTTATTTAATATGCTGTAGAAACTCATTTCTCTAATGTATTTGAATACTTTATGTATGTGTGTCTTTCTAATATTACCTTTTGCTACTATTTACAGATGGGTGTTACAAGTACACTCAGTTTAGAAGTTGCTTACTATAATGAAAAACTAGCAGTATGGGAACCTCTTTTAGAACCAGTTATCCAGAGCCACAAGAGAAAGAGGTGGGATTTAACTGTTGAGGTTAGTATCTTCTGTCATAACTTCATTTTATTTACTAATTTCCTTTTTGGATTTTTTTTTTTTTTTTGTGCTCCTTTGTGAATTGTATTTTTTTGTATTATTTTTCACTGAATTGTAGTTCTGAAATTAAAAAAACAAATTTTTTCTAGTATGTCAATAAATGTATTTTAAGGATTGTGGATGCACATGACTTAGTGGTTAGGATGTTGGACTCATGATTGTAAGATAGTAGTTTCAATTCTTGAACCAGGCAATGCATTTGTGTTTTTGAGCAAAATACTTCATCTTGCATTGCTCCAATCCATTCAGCTGATGAAAATGAAATTTTCCTGTGATGGACTGGTGTCTTGTCCAGGGTGGAAAATATATGTGCCACAGAAACTGGGAAACTGTAGCATTATTTTCTATTTTGACCCAAATCGTTTAGCTAACTTGTGGCCTTTTCTAATCTCTTGGATTGGCACTCAGCAACCACAATGGCCCACCTGTTGTCTGTGAACCTTGCAACATGTCTACTCTCATATTACCTCATTTTGGATATACTTTTGCAATGATATTCTTAGCATGAATCTTTCCATGGCCCTTAATTTCTCTCTCTCTTATATATCATCCTCATCATCATTTAGCATCTGCTTTCTATGCTGGCGTGGGTTAGACAGCTTGACTGGAACTGGTAAACCAGAGAGTTGCACCAGATTCCAGTTTGAATTTGACTTGGTTTCTACAGCTGGATGTATGTGTATGTATATGAGTGAGTGGACAAATAAAAGAAATGGGCACTCAACACATTTAGTAGGAGTTACATATATTATTTAAAACAGTTTGATTCAGCAACATGTGACTTAAAGTTTTACAGGCCTAAAACATTCGAACGAGGTTGTTGCCAGTACCGCCTGACTGGCCCTCGTGCCAGTGGCACGTAAAAGCACCCACTACACTCTTGGAGTGGTTGGCGTTAGGAAGGGCATCCAGCTGTAGAAACTCTGCCAAATCAGATTAGAGGTTGGTGCAGCTATCTGGTTCGCCAGTCCTCAGTCAAATCGTCCAACCCATGCTAGCATGGAAAGCGGACGTTAAACGATGATGATATATGTATATATATATATATATGTATGTATGTATGTATGTATGTATGTATGTATGTATGTATGTAAAGTTGTAATAATGAAATCAGACTAAACAGTGTGTGTGTGTGTACACATGCCTGTACCATTATCTTGACATTGTTTGCATACTACATAAATATTGTCTCACTGTGTAAATGGTGTCATTGCTTAATTCTGCCATGCAAACCTGTCCAGTCATCCAGGTGGTGCATAAACAAGAGACAGCATCTTTGTTTATGTGTCATCAAAACAAAAGTCTGTGTCTTGCGTTGTTTGTTGCTTGAAAAACCCAGAGAAATGCTACCTTGCTTGCATACAGGTGAGAGTAATTAATAAGGACATCCAACCAAAGAAACACTAGCCTCTATAAGTTTCATCTGACACATACTGAAAAGGAAAAAGTGGAATTAAAAGATGATATAGGTCCTATAAGGATGAAAATCATGGTCTAAGTACTTGTTTTCAATGTCTAACTAAAAGATTTATATTTATTTAGGAGTCTGTTTTTGCAACAGGTTGAGCTTGCTTCTAACCAAACCATAAGCACCTTGTGAAGCAAAAATTCTGTTATTGTCGTATACACTCTGATTGTTTACAGGTTGCTGCCAATGATGAGGGTATTCTTATTGATGAAGATAATGAACCTATCATACCTCCAGCTAAGATGACCATCAATGTTCGTTCAACAGAAAAACTTGAATTGACAATGAGTAAAACATGTCTAGAAGTACTCACTAACCTTGGCAAGGTAAAAATAACAGATCTATATTCTCTTTATTTTCTTCTTCTAGTTTTTATTTTTGCATTTTAATCCTTCAGCACTCAGATTACTCTGTCTAATGCAATTGTTCTCAACTATTTTGTACCTATAAACCCCTTTGGTTCCTATTTTACTCAAGTTGACCCTCGTAGCCATTCAATGTTTAAAAAAAATCCCATTATATTTTTATAATTAAATATTCACTCCCCAATCCTGTCCTCATGGCCCTGTTTCTCTGTCTCATTGCTATCCAGTATTCCCACCACCACCACCACGACTCTTTATACCCAGCTATCTCACTATAACCTTTCATCACCTGACACAAGATCACCTCCCCCAATGCCCCCTCCCCTCTCAAAAGATTTTTGTCCTGCAGACTACTTGGTGACTCTGTCAGTGCAGGTGCCACTTAGAAAGTATCTGGTCCACACTGTAAACTGGCTGATGTTTGGAAGAGCATCCAGCTGTAAAAGTGGTTGACATTTGGAAGAACATCCTTGCCAAAACTGACCTCGCTTGTGCTTGTGCTACATAAAAAGCATTAAGTCCACACTGCTGGGTGGTTGGTGTTAGGAAGGGCATCCAGCTGTAAAAATCCTGCCAAAACAGTCACAGAAGTCTGGTGCAGCCTTCTGCCTGGCCTGCTCCTGTCAAACCATCCCACCCATGCCAGCATGGAAAACAGACATTAAATGATGATGATTATTATTATTAGGAATTGTATTGAAGGTGGCGAGCTGGCAGAAACGTTAGCAATCCAGGCAAAATGCTTTGCATTATTTCGTCTGTCTTTACATTCTGAGTTCAAATTCCGCCAAGGTCGACTTTACCTTTCATCCTTTCGGGGTTGATAAATTAAGTACCAGTTGTGTACTGGGGTTGATCTAATTGACTGCCTCCCCGCCCCCAAAATTTTGAGCCTTGTGTCTAAAGTAGAAAAGATTTAGGAATTGTATTAAAAAAATTCTACAAACATTTTGTGTATTGTAGAAGTATAACCAATTTATTGCACATGAATTTTAACAACAAAATCCTATATGGGCCCCCACATGGGTCATATGAACCCAGTTGAGAGCCACTGTTCTAATATAATGCTTATTTATTCCCATTGTTTTAAATTAATTATGCATTATCACATAACTTTGAAATTTTGATAGTGTGGTTGTTAATTTTTAGAATGACATTGTAGGGTAGATGTGTGAGGCTGGAACTGGCCAGTTTGAATACAGAGCAGAATATTTGTGTTGGATATGGCCAGTTTAAATGCAAAAGGATTAAGTTAATTCTGGAATTTTTACTTTATTCTAGTTCTTTAGTATTTATATAGTTCTAATTATTTACACAATTCTTTATTCTTCGAACTAAAATAAAATTTGTTAATTGATTTCTTCATAATCTCATTGAACAAATAAAATATTCTTAATTTTATTGAAATAATATTTTAGTTTCATGAATTATAATCAAAACATTTTAAAAGTAATATTTCCTAATTATTGTATTTCTCCAGGCATTTGGAGATGCTTACAAACTGGTTGAACCAAGTGCAACAACATCTGAAACCTTGGCGCCTTACATCATTGAGAACAAAACAGGCTTAAACTTGTTACTGAAACTTGACAATATGTTTGACGTAAGTGTAATAAATACTCTAATATAATTGATGTTCATTCTTACATTTTTTATGTATGCATTAAAACTCTCCTGCTTTCCCTTTACTTTCTCTTTCTCTCTATCTCTCTCTCTCTCTATCTATCTATCTATCTATAAATACATAAACGCATATGCGTGTATGTATATATTAATATATGCATGTGTGTATATATATATATATATATATATATATATGCCTGTATGTATATATATATATATATATGCATGTATGTATGTGTATGTGTGTATACGTGTGTGTGTGTATATATATATGTATGTATATGTGTGTGTAAGTGTGTGTATATATGTATGTATATGTGTGCCTGTGCATATATGTGTATGTATATATAAATATGCTTGTATATATATGTATGTGTATGTATGCATTTATATTTGTGTGTGTGTGTGTGTATATATGCATGTATATATATATATATATATGTATGTGTTTGTGTGTGTATTTGGGAGTGTAAATTCAAAACAATTACAAAGAATACGGAATATGGATACTGGTACATCTTCAAATTTTTCTTTTAATTTAAGAGTTTATTATACAGTATAATTAGTTAGTCAAAATAACCAACATGCATTTCTGCTGCATAGAGTATGTGCAGTTACATGTGTATGCATATGTATATATGTATTCACATGTATGTGTGTATATATATATATATATGTCTGTTTGTATGCACATATCTATGTATGTATGTGTATATATGTATGTATATATATATGTGTGTGTATATATGTATGTATATATATATGTGTGTGTGTATATGTATGTATAGATATGTGTGTGTGTGTGTGTGCATGTATTTATATATATATGTGTGTATGTATATATATATGTGTATGCAAGTATATATGTGTGTGTATATATATACACACACACACACACACACACACACATATATGTATGTGTGTCTGTGTTTGTACATATATTCTTCCTGATAGATCTCTTCACCCTTTCCCTACATCTGCTTAAACCCATCATATTTGACATCTTAGAATTAATCTTATTCAAATTGTAATTCGTTTTCATCTTCCACATATGTTTTTTTCATTGGTAATGCTTTCTTATAATTATACTTAAATGTATTTGTTTTCCCAAATAAATTGCACTTCATATTTTAAGCTCTGATGAACCTGTAAGGTATTGCTCAGGCACTCAACAATGAGTCCCTCACATTTTAGAGTAGAAGCAACTGTAAGCTAATTATAGTCATAAGATAATCATTTATTCCTTTGTCATCTCTTTTCTAATTATATATCTATATATTAGTTTAGTCTGAATAACTATATATCAGTTTCTTCATTAATACTGAAAGTTTTTTTTTTATTTTGGTCATTTTTATTCTAGATGCCTGCAAATGCAGATAGTGGCAGAGTCCGTCTTGCGCACGGAGGCACTTTAGAGCTCACCGGGCGTGAAGATTCAATGGAGTCTAGAAGAGGGTCGGTAATCAAAGCAACACAAGAAGGAGTGGAATGTAAAATATTATTCCAGGCAAGTCAGTTATTTAGTTAATTTGTAACTGAATTATGACATAAAAGATATTTCCATTAAATTTACCAAAATCAATCATAGGTAAGTAAGGTTTTAAGTGATATTTTCTTACGTATGGTTGTGTGAGTTGGAACATCAACAAATAAATACAGAAGCATATCAGTGCTGCATAGACGTGGATCCTTAGATGAATGCTTAAGATGCATAGTTTGGATATGCCTTTAGCTGTTTATATTGCTCTGTTTTAGAATTGTAAGCGCAATGGCCCAGTGGTTGAGGCAGCGGACTCGCAGTCATAGTTTCGCGGTTTCGATTCCCAGACCGGGCATTGTGAGTGTTTATTGAGCGAAAACACCTAAAGCTCCACAAGGCTCTGGCAGGAGATGGTGGCGAACCCTGCTGTACTCTTTCACCACAACTTTCTCTCACTCTTACTTCCTATTTCTGTTGTACCTGTGTTTCAAAGGGCCAGCCTTGTCACACTCTGTGTCACACAGAATCTCCCCGAGAACTACGTTAAGGGTACACGTGTCTGTGGAGTGCTCAGCCACTTGCACGTTAATTTCACGAGCAGGCTGTTCCGTTGATCGGATCAACTGGAACCCTCATTGTCGTAAGCGACGGAGTGACAACATTGCTCTGTTTTAGAATATACTAAACACAAATACTCAAAACTTGAGCAATGCAGTTTTATAATAATTGGTTTTAAATTTCACCAACAGTTTTGGAGAGTGGCTAAGTCAATTAAATCAACCCCAGTGCTGAACTGGCACTTATTTTATTGACCCTGAAAGGATGAATGGCAAAGTCAACCTCAGCTGTATTTGAACTTGGAACATGAAGACAGATGAAGTGCTGCTACACATTTTTGCCTGACATTCTAACGATTCTTCTATCTCAGCACCCTTTATAATAATTAATAATTTCACTTATCATAGTTGAAACTACATATTTCCATAACTGCAACAACCTTCTCAAAACTATGCCTGACACTGCAAGCTGATGAAATGCTCAGAAACTTTACTATGATGACACTACTTACTATGTTGGGATGTACCACATTTTAATGCCTACCTTATAACCGAGTGAACTAAATCATTGTAAGTTAAGTAACTTGGCCAGACTAGAGTGAACTGCACTGTCAATGCTAGGATATGAACTGCTGATCCTTAAACCAACAGTGCATATGCCAACGATAGGTTTTCTCCACTGTTCTCAACTCTAGGTTGTCTGCTTTTCTTCTCTCTCAGGTTTTGTTGGTTTTGAAGTGTCACCAATGCTTTTGTAACTTTGCTTTTTACTAGATTTTTATCTCTTGGAAGAGGTGATTCATATTAGTCTGGCCTCTATCCCTTGACTTGTCCAGCATAGGCAGCCCTACCAGGAGCTTACACTCCACTGGCATAGCTCTCAGGGGTCACTGTGGTACACAAACTAACACACTGCAACAAGAGTTACACTTTGTGGTGAATGAAAATCATCTGTAGCTCTCAACATACATATGTGCCTCTAATATAGTTCTCATTTTACTTTCAGGTGGAACAATTTGGAGCTACAAGAGAAGTAGTCATCAAACGTGCAGAGAAACGAGGATTTCATATTAATCATCAGACATTTGGTGGTGATACATGGACAATTGTTTGTGATATAGTTGCAGCTTATGGACAAAAACGTATCACATTACAATCTATAATACAGGTAAGCTGCATTATATACCAGTTATCTTTTTTAACTAAAACAATTTTTCATGGATTAGTAATGAGTAAATTTCATTTATTCTTAGAACATATCTAAATACAAGCTAAGATAACATGACTATTCTTTAAATTGAATTTTATTTTACACGAGATAATGTTTGATATACACACACATGCACAACACAGCACTACCATAAGAGATGTTATCTCTTGATTAATACAGCAGTAAATTTGCCTTTCAAAGATGTATTTACATTAAGTATGATACACAGATGGCTCTTTTAATGTAATGCTACTTCTATTGCATATAACAGATTTTTATTCAGCTGAGCAGCGATTCACAATACCAGTGGATGTTTTTCACTGTTTTCCTATATAATGATGGCAACAAAATTCATCTAAGCATGTAGTTGGCTGTGAGTACACATTACTGACAATGCCCAATGAGGCAGAAATGGTGTTTTTACTAGCCACTGCTTAGATGATTTTCCTTTCCTTCTGATATATATTATGTTTTAAGCACAACATCTATAAGGGATGTTATCTCTGGAAGAACACCACAGTAATTTTGCCTTTCAACAAAGTATCTACATTAAGTATGACACACACATATCTATGTATGAATTGCTATTAACAAGTTCTAAGTTTTATGTCTTACATTTAACAAATGTTTTTTTTTTTTAATATTTTGCTACTATTTAGGTTCATAACCATTTGTCAGTCCCTATTGATGTCTTCTACCAAGAAAATAACAAATCAGAAAAATGTGGAACAGTTCAGAGCAATGATAAATTCCATATACCATTGTCTGCAGTTTATACCAGTTCAGCTGAATTCTATTTCAGTCCCAACAGCAGCCAGTAAGTACTAATCATAAAGTATGACTACTAAAGTTGAGTGAATATTTACTGGCTAGCATCATCCTAACTAGAAGGGCATCTGACTATAGAATATTGCCCCACTAAGTTTCATCCAACCCATACCAGCATGGAAAAAGCAGATGTAAAAATGATGACAATGCCAATACATATATATTTATGTTTTAAAACATTTATATTACTATCTTTACTTTATATTTTGTTCCATAATATAATCTACAGAGTGTCCACAAAGTCTGGGTACACGGAGTAAATAAAATCATAACATAAACAATTAAATATAGGAAATAATAATTTCTTAAAGTATGTTTTAATCCCCATGTGGGTACATGGAGTAAATAAAATCATAACATAAACAATTAGATATAAGAAATAATAATTTCTTAGAGTATGTGTTAATCCCCATGTACCCAGACTTTGTGGACACCCTGTATATATAATAATATATATATATTACTTTATATTTTGTTCCATGATATAATCTGTATATAATATAATCTATATATATAATATATATATTATGTTCCATAATGTAATCTATATATAATATATATAATCTATATATAATAATATAATATATATATACATATATATATATATATATATATATATATATATATATATATATTTATATATATATAATTTTTCATAGAAAACCATGTAATCGTTACCAATATAGCAAGAGATTTCACCGCAAAAAAGTCTAAATTAGACTCCTTAGGGATCGTTCTCCTTGTTTATATATATCCAAAGTTTTAAATTTAAATTTAAGAGAGATTTGACGCTAATATCCATTATTATTGTAATTTATTCCTATGTCAACATTTCTGTATAAAGCTATATTTGACCGTCAAATTTAAGTCAAACATATAAGTTGCCTTATACGTCTTCAGGGAATACATTTGAGAACAAACAAAAATCTTGTTTGATTTTTTTTTTTATACAGAAATGTTTTATATATATATATATATATATATATATATATATATATATAATTTTTTCATACATGCATGTTTTGTGCTTTTCCTCTAAAGTATATTCATATCTAATTTTCCACTTACCAGGTATTCTTCCTCTGAAGAACCAATCAATTGGAGAGAGGTTGAAGACAAAGGAATGTATCAAATCCACTGCAAATCACCAAACCGTGAAGAATCTTATTTCATGAATGTGAGTGCTTCATTATTAGTATCTTCTTCATTTCGTGCATTATCTACCATTATTTCAGCTACTTCATTGATGGGTATCAAGTTCTGTATTATTGTTATTGATTGCATATATGTATGCAAATAAATAAATGAGAAATGTGTTTTATTTAATTATAATTTGATAAGTATTTTTATTTTGAAAATTTGTACTCATTTCATTAGCATTCATTCACTATGAAATTTGAAAAAAATAAAATTATGACACTGTTTAACATGATTTTTTCTCCTTGGGTAGCAACTGTTATTTGCTTACCCCTAGAAAATATGGAAAATGGCTAATATTTTCTTCAAACTTTGCTTTTGCCACCTTTCTTCAAACCCCAAAGAATCTCTCTGAACACATGGCTATGATGTCCCCCCATTACTCTTGCTCATGATCAGAGATGCTCATATTGTCAATCACCAAGGGACATGCTCAAGTGGTTAAGATCAAGCAAATCTGTGGTATTGAACAAAATATTTGTTATAACAATATTTCTGCTTCAGCAACTCAGTGCAGAATCTGTCTGAAATGTAATAGAAAATAGGTCAGTTTGAAAACATTGATGTCCCGGTCACAAAAGAAAAGTTTGAAAGGAAT